>NC_043019.1:10340602-10440602 GCF_006345805.1 Octopus sinensis | reverse complement strand
CTATTTCTCCTAGGCGTGGCTGTATGGTAAGGAATTTGTTTCCCAGCCACATGGTTCCGGGTTCAGTTCTACTGCAGGGCACCTTGGGCAAATGCCATCTCCTACAACGTCAGTTCCTTCAAGGCACTGCCCCTGTATGGTCGCTGTCTAATTGTTGAAACAATTAAAACAAATACAAACTTTAATTACTAATTATTGTTAAACACAATTCTGCAAATGCAATGTACATAAGCAATTCGGTTTAAATACAACGAGACTGGTTTTAGCAGATCGCCAAATAGGGCTCATGGCAGACAATGGGTTAAGAGGGACGGTTTAGTTGATTACACTGAAACCCCAGTAAACAAGGAATGCTGCAAAGTAATTTGTCCGACGCGCTAACAATTCAATCGCTTCGCCACCTTAATTTCAGCGTAAATAAATTTTTTAAAAGACAAAATCATTTCGTTATTAGGAATTCAGGGGAAACAACTCCTGTACTTGTTGCAGGGACATAACTCTTATAGCTTATGCAAAGAACGAAAGAGGCAGAGAGGGAGAGATATACAGAGAGAGAGTGAGAAAGAGAGAGACAGGGGGCGGGAGCGGGAGAGAGACAGAGAAAGGGAGAGAGACAGAGAAAGAGTGAGAAAGAGAGAGAGGTAGAGTGAGAGTGAGAAAGAGAGAATCAGCGAGAGAGAGTGTGAGAAAGAGAGAGTGAGGAAGAGCGAGACAGAGAGAGAGAGTGAGAAAGAGAGAGAAACAGAGAAAGTGTGGGAAAGAGAGAGAGGGGGAGAAGAATTCTTCAAAGAGGAATGTCTTTGACCTCATGTCTTTCAACTTCGACCCCCAGACAACCTCTTTTTCCAAAGCCACTAGAAAGGGAAGGCTGACTTACCTTCCCGTCAAGGGGACGGTGGTGGTGCAATCATTACAATGAACTCGGCCGATAGACAGATCACCCCCCCCCCACGTGACAGCAGCTGTTTGGCACAACCCCACAGATCGGCAATGTCCGTGCACTGAGCGGATGCTTGCAAAACGGATTCTTCGCTCTGCGCGCATCTCAGACAAGCCTAAGCATCCACGCAGAGGGTCGTGACAGTAGACTGATCCGCTAACCATTCGAGCATGCTCCTTCGGCAAGAAAATAAATAGCAGATGCTGCAGCCTGATCGGGTGGTATTTGGAGCAAGGCACTAAATAAAAATGGAGGTGATGTAAGCATTCGTCACTTCTTGCCATTCTGTCAGAAGATAGCTTCATTCCTGCCCATTACCGTTTCAGGTTATCTACCCTGTGCGTGATTTCGTCCCAATTCTTATCCACTTGGAGGTTGGAGTCGAACTAGACTCCCATCAGTTTGACTGGTCCGTCAGTCCAGCTGCCAACAACACTGTCCGATGGTATGGACTTCCATCTCCATGGACCCAGTCGCAAACCTACCGACTTGTCGGTGCTGATCCTCGAAGCATTAAAAAAATCGATTTTTTAAACTCATAATAAAAAACTTAGTATGGAGTTCTAAAATCCAGGTTTAAATGAAAAGGTTCAGAAATATTTAATATTCTGGGCATTTATTGGTCAAGGAATAAAAGACAAAGAAGGAATTATTTGCCTGGTCGAAGATTCAGGAAATCAATCGCAAACCAAAGCGTTAAGAATCTTCATCTTTTATGTATCAGGCTAACGATACACCTGTAACAGTTGGTTTCCACTCTACGTTTTGCCTCATAGGGACTACAAGCCGATCACGTGCGCAAACCCCAAATGGGTCCAATCCACAGCTGTTGTTCATGTGATGATAGTTTTTGATGGCATGAGTAAAACCTTCTGTGAATACAGTCTACACATACGGTTTATTTGAACGTGAAAACTTCAGACTTGTTCAGTGCTTGATGGCTTTTACTTTTTACTCATAGCTGTTGTCACAGCTACATATTCAACCTTGTACGATACAAGAGAAAAACACTCAGCAGCAACAAGAATACGTAATTAATGTGTAAAATTTAGCCTGAATGCTGAATTCGTGACGAAAATTTTCTCCACTTGTCATATATGTCGTTTCATCTGAACATTCTTTTCTTTTATGGCGTAAACACTTTTTTCTATTAATGGAGCAGTAAATTATGTCTATATGCATAAAACAAGCCTTCTTTCACTTGCTGAACACTTGTTGTCCTTTTTAGTCGGTTTAGGATCGCATATTCAAAACATATCAGATTCTGTGTAATGTACGGCAATCCATTTCTGCCCATTCCTCACAGAAAGAAAAGACGCCTGAACATTTCGCTTTTTAGCATCGCAGCAGTTTACTAACTCTCTCTCTCTCTCTCCAAGAAGAAGAGGCGATGAAAGGCAAACTAGCGTCAGCGGGATTCGAACTTAAAGCGCAGAGAATCGAAACAGACACAAGCGATGATCTATTGAACAGTTTACCACTTGTCCACAGAGATTCAATGTTTTTGTTGTTGTATTATTCTGCTCTGATCGGAATGATTAGACCAGTGTTTCCTAACCATTTTGGGCCAATTTTCCTTATTTCATTCAAAGAATTTTTCGAAAATCCTATTCTATTTCTATTAGGAATTGTATTTAAAATGTGGATCCCGGTTGAGAACCACTATTTTAAACACCTATGCTGAAAGACATTCCTACCGTGACTATTTCGTCTCTTTTAAATATTATCTAATGTATTTATATCTGTTTAAAGCAACAGTGTATGTTACGATGGATATTTAGCTGCTATTTCTAGGAGGATGGGAAATGACTGCTTTGCTGCTTCGTCGAGTTCTATTTTTCATCTTTCTAAAGGTGATTCTTGTGTAGGAAAAACTGTTGTTGTCGTTTAGCCGAAGACAATCCTACGTTAAAACATAGTCCAGGCATGACCATCATATCTTATTTCCAGACATAGGAGTTCCGGAATTGGTTTGCACAACGCATCTCACGTTTTGAAGATGGTACGATGAGGTTTAGGAGAGATTTGGTTGCTATTTCTCGCAGCTCAATCCTCGACGCAGAAACTCCCGTATTAGTTCGACCCAAGGACGATAAACGGTACGACTGTGTGCAGAACGTTAGATCTGCATAAAAGTGTAGCAGGCTTCAATAAAGGGAGACAACCAATTACAACATGCATACCATTATGTATTTAGTAGTATAGAGTAGCCTCCCTTGAATAACTTCTTTACTGCTCTTGTGTATTGCTTATGTAACTCGATGTCATTTCTATTTCCGCTTTTGGGTGCTGGATCGTGGATTCTGTCGTTATGGATTGGATTAGGATTATCGATGGAAATGAAACACATAATCGTTTAAACCAAAGTCATTAATAAGCGAACAGACGAAGACAAAAGCGTTTCAGCCATAACATTTTGTCACTTCAACGCACACAACAGATATCCTGGGTCGCATTTCGGGGACCTCTCGCTTGATTGGTATTCAAACACTTACGGACAGGCTCCAGTCCCTGGCCCACAGGCGTGCAGAATTCTCTTTAGTGTAATGGTCACCGTATCTCGCAACTGACCGGTCTCGCACGCCCCGCAACATGCATTTTTCCATCATTTCTTTCCTCCTGGTGCGTTCAACCACCCCCAGCCCTGTACACACCGTTATGTTACCGTTTCTACACACAATATCAACCCTTTGGAATCTTCCCCCCTCCTTATGTCTTACCTGCAGGTGTTGACGGATAAGTTTAAACGACGTCCAACAGTATCGAACTCACTGGTCTTGGAAAGCCTGCTAAGGTCATGCCCCTTCTCGCAAACTTAACTTAGCAGTTTTAGATCATTGGACTGCGGCCACACTTCGATGCATTTAGTCGATTAGACCTCCAGTATTTATTCTATCGGTTTTAATTTGACAAGTTACTAAGTTACGAGGACGAAGATAAACTAACACCCATTTCCAAGTGACGGGAAACAAACACAGACAATATGTAATGTATGGAAAGGGTTCCGCACAGTGTCCGTCAACAAAATTGACTCATAAGGCATTGGACGATTGGCAGTTATAGAATAAAACTGGCCAAAGAGTCTGTGCAAATGGAACTTCCTAGAAACCACTTAGATGTGAAGCGTGGGAGGAACATAAACGCCTTTGATTGTATTTAGCACATTTTACTGTTTAAACGGAAAAGAAGTTATGGATCCGGTTAAGAAGCCTCCGGTTCCACTGTTACACAAACGTAAAGAATGAAGCCATTAAAACAAATCCGGTTCATAACGTATCCAAACATCCACCCACAACACTCAGACATCAATACCACCATCTACAAAGGCTACATCATATCACGTTCATTTACTTTCATCCATAGGCAGGTCATGTTTATGTAAAGGGTAAAAGTTACCTCACAGGAATAGATTTTGCGTATATCACCCGATTTGTATTATGTTTTATCCAGATTACAAATTTGGCAACTGTTGTTAGCTGGTCAAGTAAAGCAACTACGTAAACCACCTGTTTTCAATAGACACTAATTTCAAAGCACATTCAACAGATTTCATTTTCTTAAAAGTTATATTATACCATGTACAACCCAGATTTCTAGAATACGCCATATCCTTTTTTATTCTAGGAACAAGGCCCGAAATTCTTGAATAGGCGGGGGGCAGTCGATTAGATCGACCCCAGTATGCAACTGGTACTTAATTTATTGACCCCGAAAGGATGAAAGGCAAAGTCGACCTCGATGGAATTTCGACTCAGAACGTAACGGCAGACGAAATACGGCTACGCATTTCGTCTGGCATGCTAACGTTTCTTATCACTGTACTGTAAGAAGCAAATAAAACGATTAGTGTCAGTAAGTACTACTCAGTCCAACCCATGCCACCATGTGAAAACAAACGTAAAAACGATGCTGATAATGATGTGCGCATATTGAAATCGTTTTAAAACAGATTGGCAGAAAAGTAGCAATCTGCCGCTAAGCTGTGTACATCAGGTGCTGTTATATGTTCACAGTTCACCTAAAAACTAGATTGTTTTGGATGCAATCCAGAATGCAATGAGTGAGGAATTCATAGACGGAATTTGTATGGGAACCTGTCGTGTATAAATGTTAACTGTGTGTGTGTGCGTGTGTGTACTTTTAGCCAACCGTAAGCCAGACACAATCAGGCCCGTTTTATGCATAGTAACAAGCCAAATCTGGTAACTCTTGCCTGCAAGAAAGCAGGTGTTGACAAATATATCGAATGATTAATGGTGGCTTGTTTTTTTTTTAAATAAAAATTTTTGTGGCCGTTGCCAGTACCGCCCGACTGGCCCTAGTGCCGGTGGCACGTAAAAGCACCCACTACACTCGCGGAGTGGTTGGCGTTAGGAAGGGCATCCAGTTGTAGAAACTGCCAGATCAAGATTGGAGCCTGGTGCAGCCATCTGGTTCGCCAGCCCTCAGTCAAATCGTCCAACCCATGCCAGCATGGAAAGCGGACGTTAAACAATGATGATTAATTTGTAATAAGATGCATAGTTTACTCATCTTCCACGTATAGAATACAAATACTGACAACTCATGCTATTTCCAGGATGTTGACAAAATGTGTTTGTCACACACAAAATGACAGCTTCCAAATCTTTTCTCCTGACCAAGTGGAAATGATCAAACTTTAAAACTAACTGTTCTTTTCTTTAAATTTTCTGGAAAAAGTGAAATAACTCCAGCAATTCAGTTTGGAAAAGCTACATTAACCCTTTCGTTACCAACCTGGCTGAAACCGCCTCTGGCTCTGTAGTACAAATGTTTGTTTTTCATAAGGTTTGAATTAAAATCTTTCACGAACACTTGGTCACAATTAATGTTCCTAACACTGGCTTAACGATAACTAAGTTATTTGCTTAATTCTTTGTTATATTTAAAATAATTGAGAGAAAACAAAGGATCTCAAAATATAGTAACGAAAGGGTTAATGTACCACATTAAAAAATTTTCGATAATACTACACTCGCGGAGTGGTTGGCATTAGGAAGGGCATCCAGCTGTAAAAACTGCCAGATCAGACTGGAGCCTGGTGTAGCCCCCGGCTTCCCAGACCCCGGTTGAACCGTCCAACCCGTGCTAGCGCAGAAAACGGACGTTAAACGATGATGATGATCAAATCAAATTCAATGACTGGTATCCATGCTAGCAGGGTGCAAAAAGCACCATACGAGTGTGATCGTTGACAGAGCAGCTAACCTGCTTCCGTGCCAGTGGGACATAAAAGGCACCATTCGAGTGTGATCGTTACCAGCATCGCCTTACTGGCACCTTTGCCGGTGGCATGTGTAAAAAGATTCGAGCAAGGTCGTTGCCAGTACCGCCTGACTGGCTCCCGTGCTGGTGGCACGTAAAAAGCACCCAGCTGTAGAAACTGCCAGATCAAGATTGGAGCCTGGTGCAGCCATCTGGTTCACTAGCCCTCAGTCAAATCGTCCAACCCATGCTAGCATGGAAAGCGGACGTTAAACGATGATGTTTTAATTTTTTAAACCTTGGCGGCCAAATGGAAAAGATCCCAAGCAACAAATAACATCAAAAACAGGATATTAAGAAACATAACACAAAAGATTAAGACAAATGTACAATGGTTTAAGTTAGTTTTTTTATTTTTTTTTTGTAATTTTTCTGTATATATTCTTTTTTTTTGGGGGGTGATTTTTTAAATTTTTTTATAACTCATGGATACAATGTTTTTTTTTTTCTTTGACAGAGGGTAAGATTCTTGGAAAGAAAGGTTGCAAGGACATCTCCATTGTTTAAATGGTAATGTTAAAAAAATAAAGACATGTATATATATTATATATATATATATATACATATAATATATACATATATATTTATATTATATATATATATGTGTATTTTTCGGGCTATTTATTTTTTTGAATTTTTGAGTTTTTTGTGCAATCACATCTTATCTAGACACAAGAAAAAAAGAAAAAAAATTCAAATAAATTTCTACAAAACTAATTTTTAATAAAAAGGAAATAAGGGGGGAAAAAAATCCATAGATTTTATTTTTAGATTCACACTTAAGAATAATGGTAACTGTATCCCTGATGCAAAATGGTCTTTTTTAAAATTGTTTTTTTTTTTCGATTAAAAAGAAGAACGATATTGCAACCTGAGTGTCAAAGAATCTTAATAGAGGTAAGCAGATCAGTCTGAGAGATCGTCGCTTAGGATGGTATATGCCATGAAGATTAAGTCGCCAATGTTCGGGACTAGAGGATTGCCGGGTGGAACCACTTCGAAACCAAGAAACATAAAAGTCTTGATGAGGGAACCTGAAGAAAAAAAAAAGAAAAAAAAATTTCATATATAAACAAACATAAAAAAAAATTCATTATGTAAACATACACGTAAGAAAAAAAGGGGAAAATGTGTCAGAAAATTTAATATTTAAAACCAGTTTTTACTTTCACTTTACTACGGGGATGTAAACACACCAACACCAGTTAAACAGTGGTGGTGGTGAGATAAAGTGTGTGTGTGTGTGTGTGTGTGTGTGTGTGTGTGTGTGTGTGTGTGTGTGTGTGTGTGTGTGTGCGTGTGCGTGCGCGCGCACACACAGAGAAGCCTCTTTTAGTTTCTGTCCGTTAAATCCACTCACAAGTGTTTTGTCGGCCCGAGATGACAATGCACAAAGTGCCACACAATGGGACTGAACCTTGAACCATGTGGTTGGGAAATCAACTTCTTACCACAACCATGCTTGTGTCGCCCGCCCGCGCGCGCGTGCGTGCGTGGTGAGCTGGCAGAAACGTTAGCATGCCGGGCGAAATGCGTAGCCATATTTCGTCTGCCGTTACGTTCTGGGTTCAAATTCCGCCGAGGTCAACTTTGCCTTTCGGGGTTGATTAAATAAGTACCAGTTACGCATTGGGGTCGATGTAATCGACAATCCATTTGTCTGTCCGCTCTGTGTTTAGCTCCTTGTGGGTAGTAGAGAAATAGGTATTTCGTTTCTTTACATTCTGAGTTCAAATTCCACAGATGTCGGCTTTGCCTTTCATCCTTTTGGGGGGTCGATAAATTAAGTACCAGTTATGCACTGGGTTGATGTGACTAAATCCCTTTGTCTTTGTTTGTCCCCTCTATGTTTAGCACGTTCTGTGGGCAATAAATAATATAAATCTTTTGAAGGTGGTAAGCTGATGGAACTTAGCACACCGACAAATGGATTAGAAATATTTCATCCACTTTTATGTTCTGAGATCAAGTTCTGCCAAGGCCAATAAAACAAGTACCAGTCATGCACTGGGGTAAACCATTATATTTATATTGAGACCTGAACTTGTCTTACGGATGTACCTTAAAGTTTTGCCTAACAAATAAAAATAAAAAAACTAGCAAAATCTCACAACAAAAAATGTTTCCTTTTAAATCCTCTTAAAACCCAATTCCTTGTATCTTCCAATAAACAACTGTTACCCCCCCTCCACTCTTCTTCCTGTGACAGCTGCTACACTAAATAGGACAATGGTTCTAGCTGTCATCAGCCAACAAACTATAAACAACTGCTACCATTTAAACAAACACCCGTTGTCCACTCAAGAACCAAAGAACAAAAAAAAATTGGGGCCAGAAATGGGTTTAAAAGCTTATGCAGTAGTATTCAACCAGGGTCCACCAGGGCTGTGGAATCAAAACAAAAAACTCCAACTTCTCTTTATGTAATCAAGTGATTGTGATCTACATATCTCACAAAGTAATGTAGACTAATCAAGTGTTAAAACATTCCCATGGCCAAAAGTGCTCCAGCCCCATTTGTTTAAAAGCATCTAAAACCACATTTAGCCAATGTGTACATCACTTATTTTTCAAACACTGTCATTTGGCTGCTATTTCTAGCAAGCCAAGAAACCAGGCAAAGACTTCATTTGACTCCATAATGGAATGGCAGCAGTAGTAGTAGTAGCAGCAGCTGTTCTAGTTTCAATTGTATCAATAACAGATACAGCAGCTACAGAAACAGCTGGTCAGCCTCTCTGGCATTTAGCCCCTCTCCAGTGTCCAGTGTTTGAACCATTTGCATTTAGATCATGGGACCCAAAATTTTTAAGACCATCGACTCCTTCATGGAGTCAACCCCCAGCTACGTACAAGAAAATAAAAATTCAGATGTGCATTTATCGACCACTTTGGAGACCCTTGATTTACACTGACCATATCTGGCCCAAATAGTCTACCTGCTCTATGGTCAAACTGACCAGATCGGACCTCTCACACCTACCATACAATGCCACTCTAAAAATAATCAAATGTGAATAAATGCACATTAACTTCAAGTAATATGAATACTAAAGGGTCAAGCACCTTGACCAGTGGTTAAAAAAAAAAATGAGTGAATGCAACCTTCCCACACCCACCCACCCAATAACTCAAACACACCACTTGCACTCCACAAATAAATCCAATTGACAGTTGCTTGGAAACTGGTCTTTTGATGTTGTTATCTGAAAGTTGAGAGCCACAAAAGATTTTTGGCGGTGAGGAAGTATTATTAGATCCACCTCCACCCTCTTACTCCATTGGCAATTTATTTAACCAAAACCAGGAAGGATAAAAAAAAAAAAGGCAAAAACCAACCACAACCGGATTTAAACCGAAAACGGAACAGGATACAGCTGAACAGGATTTACACTCAAATACAACAGGATGCAATAGCTCAATTCCAGAAATTACTTTGTGTGATGCCTGACTAATTCTATCACCCATTATCCTGGTCATGTAGTTCATAATTTAATTAGAATCCAAATCATAATCTATTAAACATCCAGTGAGGCAAGCTTGCTTCGTTTCTTTCAAACCAGCAAGAGTAGAATACTTTGAAGTTAGTCTTTTAGGACCTTGCACAGACAGTTCCAGCTTCTATCATTGTATTTTGGGGGTTTTGTATTTTACTTGTTACAGACATATCTAGGACCAAATACTCTTCCTGCTTTTATGTTCAAAGACAGCCAGCTCTGACCTCACACACTACCCTGTATCATCCTAAAAATAAACATTGAAAGTTTGAAGCTATGAGACAATACATGATTACTTCAAAACTATATGTGAAGGCCCATGGCTCAGTGGTTAGAGTGCTGAACTTAGGACCGTGAGGTTGTGAGTTCAAATCCCGGACCGGGCAGCATGTGGTGTTCTTGAACAAGACACTTTATTTCACGTTGCTCCAGTTCACACAGCTGTAGAAATGAGCTGCGACATCACTGGTGCCAAGATGTATCGGCCCCTTTGCCTTTCCCTTGGATAACATTGGTAGCATGGAGAGATGGGAGGCTGGTATACATGGGCAACTGCTGGTCTTCCATAAACAACCTTGCCAAGACTTGTGCCTCAGAGGGTATCTTTGAAGGTGCAATTCCATGGTCATTCGTGACCGAAGGGGGGGGGGGGTCTCCCATATGAGAAAACAAGCACTGCATTTGACAAAGAAATCTGAAAGCTAACGAGTTGATCCATCAGCTAAGAACCAAACCTAGGATATTACAGGGGTTTCTTTTTTCCTTCCTTCTTTTCTAGAGTAATGAAGAACCCTCTATGTGATCATTAAACCCGCTAGAAATAATAGCAAAATTACTCAACTCATGGCAGTGACTAAAAAGATTACATATATACAAAAGCTAATCTAAATAACTCAGAGTGACCAGCAGCATGTATATAAACGGAAATTATAGTTACATAAAATACCACAGAGTGTAAATTCTTCATTTATAAAAATTATCTCCTCCTGGAGAGGATGTGTCATGATTACCAAATGGCATTGAAGGCCGTCTCCCTACGATAAGGGGAGATAATCTCGCCGGAAAGCTGGTGCGAGATAAGCTAAGTCTACAGAAGTGTTAACATTTTTACCCTTGCGTAAGCCTTAAAATAAATTACATATCTCAAGGAACCTCTGCACAAAGATTATATACCATAACTTTCATTTTTTTCACCATAGTTCACATGGTAAACACACACACATGTAACCACATGTGAATCTATGAGAAGTCTGAATGATTAAGAGTTAAAAAATAAATTTTTAATACAGGGACATCAGAAATATACAAGGAATGGATTGACTACCACAGGACCCAGTCCTTGTGGCGTGATGGCTTGCATGCCTCAATGACCCAGAGAGCTATGCCAGCACAAGATCCGACTAGGGCTTCCCAGGCTGGACAAGTCAAAAGACAGAGGCCTGAGCAATATCGACCAGCTCTTTCCAGAAGGTAAAAAAATGGGTTTGCATAAAGCCAACATCCCCACCAAGGTTTAAGAAAGAAAAAAGGCAAAGTTTACAGAAGCATCGATGAGGAGTCAAAAGCAACAAGATTTGAGAGAGGGACATCCTTTGGAGAAACAAGGAAAGCTTAAGTAGGGATCCAGCTGGATAGAAACAGAAAAGAGGGCCCAGAGTCACGAACAGAGGAGAAAAGCTGGGGCTGTTGATGGCCTATACTCTTTAGGGAGAAAAATGCTTGTGTATGCAGAGAAAGGATGAAGACTTTAGATAACGCAGTTTTAATAAACTGGAAAGAATTGTTATTACCCCAACGACCCCTTCAGATTCTAAAATATTAGGGAGTATGGAATTGAAGTGTTTCTTTTATATTCTAAGCAAGGATAAGAAAAGAGGGAAACTTCAGCTACCACAAGAAAGAGAAAAAAACCCAAAAAAACCGAAAGTGGTTTTGACTTACTTCTGTTGTTGCGATCCCTTTTGAAGTAGATTATGACATTCTTGCAGTGGAGTCTCTCTTCGGCAAATTCCAGCAAAGTAACCAAGCTAAAAGGAAAAAGAAGAAACAATCCTTTAAGTATTTAATCCAATCATTTCTGGCACATATATTCTATGCGTTTCTATGTTCAAATTAGTCAAATCCAACCTCTCACACCTACCTTGCAATATCGTTCTAAAAATAAATCATCACAGATCTCGTAGCTTCAAAAGAAAGCCGTTTCCTTCTAAATATTATTGTAAAGGCTGGGAAATTTTCAGTACAGTTTGAAATAAAGAAAGGATTTGTTTCTGTTTTTTGGTGGGGTGAGTAAGAACTGATATGGCTTCAGAGCAATTCCAACTTGAGAAGGATTTATATGAAGACACAAAACATAGAAAAAAAAAAAAACAATGAAATATCTTTGGATGAATTAGATATTTTGACAGACCGATCAAAATATTACGGCAACACGGCAGAACAATAACCCTAACCCAATACAAATTCCTCTTTATGTAATTAAGTGATTCTGGTCTACATATCTCATAAAGCATACACTTGTACTGAGTAGGCCTATTTGTTAAAACTGGTTTATATTAAAGAATAAAGACACTGGGAGTTGGAGTCACTATAGCTTTACTGACTCCAGCCACCCCTTGTTTCCGACTCCAGCCAGCCCCGATTAAAACTAAGGGGTAGTTTGAAGCAGGTTGATATCAAAAGGGTTACATCTTGACACCAAGACTAAACTTTCATTTTTTCTTTTATAACAAGCGTTTGGCAAGAATTAAGAATTAAAATGACTAACAAACCGCAAGTAAAAGTCACCCAGTATTTTATCAATTCCCTGCTCTAACCATTTCTCTTTAATGTAGGTTATTTTACATCATTCTATGCTTTACGTATGCAAGCTGGCAGGGCTCACTCTGAGCACTAATTTTTTCACAGTGAACGCACCAGTCACCTCAGAACATACCAGAAGAGAAACCAGCTGGAAGGGTGTGAGTTGAGCAAATCAAACCCAGTAATTATTTCCAAGTCAGGTACTTATTCTTGCAAACTTTTGCTGAACCTCTAAGTCCACAAGGAGATAAACATACATGCAGATATACATATATAGCCAAATATATATCTATACATATATAGCTATATATATATATCTCTAAACATATACAATAATCCCTCGCCATATTGCAGTTTGTTATCTAAGCTTACACGGATTCCTCTGTAGCGTTGTTTTGCATTTATAATAAAATATATACAGTACTGTTTCTGCTTTGTGGATTTTCACCTATCGCAGGGTTTTTTTTTTTTGGACTGAGAGGCTGGTTTATTAGAGACCCCCTCCACACTTTTTTATTGGGGGACAAGGAGGAGGTAGTGAGGTTAGAGCCTTGCTTCGGTTGAGAGCAAATAATATAAATTTTGTCCTATTGTAAAAAAGAGGGATTATTGTATAGCTTCCAGTTTCCATCTACAAAATTTAGTCATTAAGTATTGGCTGACCCAGGGCTATAATAGAAGACACTTGCTCAAGGTGCCATGCAGTAGGATTGAACCTGGAACCATGCGGTTACAAAGCAAGTTTCTTAGCCACACAGCCAGATGAAAGCTGTTGGTCAAACCTCAAGCAACAGGATTATAATCTTAAAGCTAATCCTATCTTAACCATATCCTCTCTCCATCCTACCACCCGACAGTCAGCCCAAGACCACCACTAAGAATGTTAAGAGTGATTGATAGAAGAATTTTAAAAAGCTTAAATGGCATTTTACACAGCATTTGTAAACAGTTTCTGTTGACTTTTCACAGGACAGATTAAGTTTGCCGGAAATAAGACAAAAGGTTTCCTTTCTTCCATGACTATTGCCTTTGAACGCCTTCACATTTTAAACCGGTCGTATCCAGTCAAAATATCCCATTTTATGATCAAACAGACGAGGTCCATGTTCTCACGCCTACCTTACAATGATATTCTACATTAAACAATCACATCATCGAAATCTCACAGATACAAGATAACCTTGTTATAGGCATAAGGCCTGAAATTTTGGGGGAGGGGGCCAGTCAATTAGCTCGGCTCCACTATGCAACTGGTACTTAATTTATGAACCCCGAAAGGAAGAAAGGCAAAAATCGACCTCGGCAGAATTTGAACCCAGAATGTAGCGGCAGACAAAATGCCGCTAAGCATTTCACCCAGCGTGATAATGATTGTGCCAGCTCACCGAGATAACACCCATCATTAATCCAGAAACCATGTCTGATGGAATAATCCTAACACTTAAGGATTAATAACTTGGTATTAGCCAGCTCATTAAAGTGCTGGATTAGCAGAGTCATAGAAAATGTATGGAATGGACACGAGAGATTACTTGTGGTCTTAGCAAGAATCAGTCTAGACTAATCAAGGGATAAACAACAGCACAATGAAGTGGTTGAACTCCTGGTCAAACCTGACTGAGAAGACCTATGATCAAAGTCGTTCCAGCTGTGACCATCCCCCCATTTTTAAAACATGATTTCTTGAACCAGTTTCTTCAATCTGTCCTTTCCATATTAAATATGAAAATGAGATTTAACCCTTTTGCATTTAAACCAGCCACACCAGGCCCAAATATTCCACTGGTTCTATGTTCGAATTGACCACATCTGGCTTCTCACATTTACCCGACAATGTCATTCCATCAATGAAAATCCCAAAGCTATGAAGTTATACACGATTAGTTAAAATTTTTTTGTAAATTAATAAGTATTAAATATGACCGAGTAATCTGAATGCTAATTGTTTAAAGAAAGATTTGGCTGCTGTTTCTAGCATGTGAATAGAAGCTCTCTACTCAAAATGCTACAACACATTATGTCTAGATCAGACCTGGACAACTCAAATTACACTGCGGGCCCACTTCAATCACAAAAGTTTTTTCAGGGCTGCTCATATACTTTATGTACAAATAGTCAAAGAATCAAATTACAGAATCAAGAATTTTTTTAATACTTTCCGTTTATTCTTTTACTTGTTTCAGTCATTTGACTGTGGCCATGCTGGAACACTACCTTTAATCGAGCAAATCAACCCCAGGACTTACGCTTTGTAAGCCTAGTACTTATTTTATCAGTCTCTTGCCGAACTGCTAAGTTACGGAGATGTAAACACACTACTATCGGTTGTCAAGCAATGGCGGGAGGACACACACAAACATACATAATACATATGATGGGTTTCTTTCAGTTTCCGTCTACCAAATCCACTCACAAGGCTTTGGTCAGCCTGAGGCTATAGTAGGCTATGTGTTAACAACAAACAAGATGACAAATAGCTGCCAAATGTAAATAATGTACATAATTCCTCATCTCTTAAATACAGAACTGTACATACAATTATATTTTGAAATTGAACCCAATAAAGCGGTCACCCATTTCAAGAAAGTATCGAGCAGGCCGAGGGACTCCAGTTGCCCAGCCCTGGTCTAGATCTACATTTTATTTTCAATCGAGTTTGGTGAAGCAACATGAAATTAAGTGTGTCCAAGAACACATCATACCAGCCAATTCAGGAATTGAAACCATTATCTTATGATTAGGGGTGCAAAAACATAACCAGTAGGTGATGCACCTTCACAGGGGAATTGAGCCAGCAACTGACCAGCAACTGACCAGCAACTGACCAGCAACTGACCAGCATCCTGTTGCGAGTATTAATGCAGTGGGGGAGTGTTGTGATCAACTAAACCCTTTTAGTTTTATATTCAGCTGACCAGATCTGACCTATCACACCTACACTACAATGTTATTCTTAATCACATCATTGAAATCTCAAAGCTATGAAATAATGCAGGATTAATTCAAAACAATGTAAGTTGTTAATAAGCATTTACGTTTGGCAGTAATTTGAAAGTTTAATCAATTGATTAAATGAGATGGAAACTGGGCTGAGCTTATCTTCTGAACATTGAGGTCTACATGAGATAGAGAATTGTAGGGCAGCGGGTCAACTGATTAACCCAACCTAAATACTTATTTTATTGACTGATAAGAAAAATAAACTTTACAGAAAAGGAATCAAAGTCTACAACTGAGGAATTTTTAGCACAAAACATTAAAAGATAAATGAAAATACGTCAAGGTTGTTCGTTCAATGAGTCATTGATTCCACAACAACCCTCCACTGACATGAATAATCATTGTTGCAAAGATAGGCACAAGGGGGAGCAGAGGAGGGGGGAAGAAGGAACGGTTGATTATTATTATATCAATGTCACCACTTGTCTCTCAGTTTATTGTATCGACCTTGGCAGGATTTGAACTCAGAACAAAGCGTTAAGCAATAAATACCACAAGGTATTCTCCCCCACCTCACCCCGCCCCGCCCAATACTCAAACAATTCTTTCAGTCCACTCCCCTGAATTACTTCCAAAAGTGCGAATATAAGAAATTAAGTGAGAAGGCAACGGTTGATTATGTTAAAAAGCTAAAGTTGACCTCATGGTAAAGAGCTGGAACTAAATACAGACAGGAATTTTCTTCAACATTTAATTTTGCCAGTTTACTGACCTCTTCATTGTATTCTTACCGTATTCCTGTTGTAATGTATTTTACTTGTTTTATGTTCAACCAACCAGATCTGTCTTATCACACCTATCCTACAATGTCATTGTAAAAATAAACAATCACATCATCGAAACCTCAAAGCCACAACATAATGGGAATAAGTGATAAACTTGACAGAAAGCTAACAAGTTCATGCTTCGGTTCAGAATATGTTTGTTTCAATCAGTTTTGGAAATAACAATGAAGAATTCCATGAAATCACTCACTTATATTGAACTGGTGGACTTCTGATGGAAGGCTTTGATTTAGATCACATTAGGCAGGAAGTGTGAATCATAGAGCCAGGGATGGTCACGGGTGGGTGGATATCGAAAAGGAAGCAATTATTTCATCATCCTTCAACATAATTGCACAACCAATCCTAACCAGTCGGAATTCACAGTAAGGCTGGTACTATTCATCCTTTTGATAATAATCATCATTATCATTTGACATCCATTTTCCATTCTGGCAGAGGATGGACAGTTTGACAAGAGCTGACTCGAATTGTCTGTTTTGGTATAGTATCTATGGCTGGATGCCCTTCCTAACATACCAACCACTTTACAGAGAGTGGTGAATGCTTTTTAATGTCACTCGCAAGACCCTCTGACCTGGCCATCTTCCCCGCAAGATATAGCTAGTGTTAGGAACATAACAACTAAAGTTTGGTGGAAGGTTTTAATTCAGAACTTTTGAAAACAAGACATTTTTACTAGAGAGCCAGAGGCGGTTTCAGCCAGGTTGATATTGAAAGGGTTAAATCAGGATATCCCTGCTAACAAGTGCAGCATATATCATGCACATAAAACACGATGCACACATTGCCACCTGTGGCTGCAGTGAACTAGAACTGGAGGCCACAGGAATTTCAAGTCAACTCCATCCCACTCTGTGTAATTTGATCCAGGTTAAAAGGGGGTGCCAGACTATAAGTTGCTGGAAAACTGGTGGTGTACCTGTATGTGCCTCATTGGTAAAATTGATGCCAGTACAAACAGGTTGAAATAACATCTTCAACAGCATTTAAATGGCTGAGCTTTAACACTTCTGAGACCACCTTTGGTTCCAAGATACTGCTTCTTTTGAAAGTTATCTAAATTCAAAGCTTCCATCAAAAAATCATCATCGTTTAACGTCCGCTTTCCATGCTAGCATGGGTTGGACGATTTTGACTTGAGGGCTGGTGAACCAGATGGCTGCACCAGGCTCCAATCTTGATCTGGCAGAGTTTCTACAACTGGATGCCCTTCCTAATGCCAACCACATTGTATTAACTTTATGTTCCAAACATCAAATGAATAACGACAGTTATTTTGCTAAAGTCTTCATTTTCAAACTTAACCGAAACAAAGACAATGCATTCTAGAAATTTGGTAATAAAAATGGTGAAGAATTCTCTCACTTGTATTGGAATCAACTGATAAGGACATTGAATTTATTAAATGCAGCAGAGAGAATTAAAGGCCATTGAATTAGCATCTTAATATCTTAATTAGAGCAAGACTTGATATGAGCCAGTTAATATATAGGGTTTCATAAGGTAGTGGTGGTTGGGGTTAGAGGGAGATGGCCAGGGTGAAATAAGCCAGAGATATCATTCGGTGGAGGAGACTGGTATAAAAGAACAGCAGAAACTTGACTATTCCAAGATTAACTATTTTACTTGTCCAAGTCATTGGTTCGGGTTTGGGAATATTAACCCAATTCCCTTTCGATGCGAGGCCGCTACAACAACAACAACGATGGATCCAGCGCCTTTCGTGGAAGCTTTCGCCCGCTTCTTAGGACCGACTGACCCATGCTCGACTGCCATTGGCATGGAACTCTTTTCCACTTCAAAGGTCTTGTTCAAATATTTGCTACTACTACTACTGAGATCTGCACCCGCGGCCAGCTTCACATGGGCTCGCGCCCGCAGCTTCCATACACGACCTTGAGAAGTTTAGTTCATCTAATTGACCTGAGTGGTTCGTCAATGCGATCAACACAAGGCTTGACAAAATAAATACCAAGTCATGTGGGACCCCTGTTGTCAAGAGTTGAGAGATAAGAACAAAGAAACATTCTTACACATAAGTGCATATAGGCCCAATGAACTTCAGCACAGTTTCCAGTAACAATTTTAACTTGCAAGGGATAGGGCAGGCCCTATACAATAGTAAAAAATGCTTGCCCTTGCCCAAGGGGCCAGAAAAGGGAGATTGAACTCAAAACCACAAGGGTTGTAAAGAGAACCTCTTAAACCACACTAAACACACCTGCAGCTAGTTTAAGGAACAGAAAAAGAAACATTAAGACTTACCCTTCTTTAGAACCTTCTGGTAATATACCGGTGGGTATCTCCACAAACAACTTGCCATCAACGAGCATAGTTTCCCAGGTAACCTGCATCCCTTCGGCAACTTCAACTTTAAAGCACAAGTTCGAGGCAACCTGTGCCTGTGCCAAAGCCCCTAAATGCCCAAAATATGGGCTTTTGGCATTGACAGGGGGCTCTTTCCTGATCCCCACACCGCTGCCCTCTGTCAGTTCAGACATCTCGGCGTGGGGGGCGTCAGGAACACCACCGAGGCCCAGTACCGAGAGATATACAATATCTCTCCGTCTCCCACCTGGAAAGAGATCAAAAAAAGAAAACATTAGAATATACAAAAAAAAAAAAAAAAAAAAAAAAAAAAAAAAAAAAAAAGTGTCTTTGCATTGGGTACCTAATTATATTTTCCAAGGGTAAGAAAAAAAAAAAAGGAAGATAACATCAAGCACAGGAGATAAAAGACAAGATCCTAGAATCTGATTTCACCCTCATTCTTCAGATTATCATTTAAAGTCCATTTTCTGGACATTAAAGGACAGGATATTACATATAAATGAATGATGAATGGCGGTGCATCAGCATGGCCGCAGCTCTGAGCTGAAACTAGAGAGGGAAAAAAAAAAATTCAACAACAAAAAAATGTCAACTGTAGTGGTTCTCAGCCCTTTAATTAAATGAGTTTTCCCAAGGAACCCCTTTTAACATGCTTATCCTTATGTATACACAGGAAAATTTGAATTTATTTCACGGACCCACCCCAGCACTACCTTTATGAACCCCAGGTTGGGAACCACTGGTCTAATGCATGGTGAAACTGATGTTTAGGTCATAGCTCTTCACCATATGGAAGAAAATCCACACACAAAGGACAAGAAATAGCTTCTAAAAAACAATTCTGCACTCCACCACCAGGATGCTCAAGAATAACTTAACCCAGAGGACTTACATTTCTGAATATTACTTTAAAATGTTTACAGATGATTGAAAATAGGTTAAAATGAAAAAAATAATTATTAATACTCCTTTACTTCAAATAGAAATGGAAATACTCGGTGTCCTATAAATAGGACACTGAAACAATGTGATATAGCTTATCTAATGTTCTCATTTAGTGTCCTATTTATAGGACAGTAGGAATTAATGGGTTAATATCTAAATGCCTTTCCTGATTATATAAAAAAAAAAAAATGTTTTTGCCAATTAGCATTTAGATTAATCTGTCAAAATGGAACATTTATTCACATTGCTGTGAATTAATAATGCATTATTGGAGATTTCAATAATGTGGCTATTTTTAGGACATTGTAAGGTAGGTGTAAAAAGGCCTAATCTGGCTGGTTCAAATGCTGAAAGGTCAAAGGGAAATTCAAATCTAAATTCAAATCAGTCATGTTAAATATTTTTCCATCTTAATGATAGTCACTTTTTTTTTTTGCAATTTTGAAAATAAGGAATCTTATAAAGTGACTATCAGCAAGTAGTAGAAGCAGCTGTTCTAGTTTCAATCATATCAATAACAGATACAGCAGCAAGAGAAACAGCTGCTATCAGCCTCTCTGGCATTTAAGACTGGTCTCCAGTGTCCAGTGTTTGAACCAATTTTTTTTTTTCTATAGTCTCTATATTCTTTTATTTGTTTCAGTCATTTTACTGCGGCCATGCTGGAGCACTGCTTTTTAGTCAAAGAAATCGACACCAGGACTTATTCTTTGTAAGCCTAGTACTTATTCTATCAATCTTTTTTGCCGAACTGCCAAGTTACGGGGACGTAAACACCCTAACATACATATATATATATATATATATACAATGGGCTTCTTTTAGTTTCTGTCTACCAAATCCACTCACAAGGCTTTGGTCGGCCCAAGGCTATAGTAGAAGATACTTGCCCAAGGTACCACGCAGTGGGACTGAACCTGGCACCATGTGGTTGGTAAGCAAGCTACTTATCACACAGCCACTGGATCGTTTTTTTTTTTAAACCTATGGACCCTTCGGTAACTGTTTTACTCAAATGAGCCCTCTGAGTCATTTGATGTTTTAAAAAAAACTGAATTTTTCTAATTAAATATTAGGGCTTGTATTTAAAAAATACATTGTGCATTGTAGATGTGCAGAAGTCTTAAAATCTTATATGAACCTCCAAGGGCCATATTGACCGACAGAGAACTGGCCAAACCCTTTAGCATTTAAACTGGCCATGCCTGGTCCAAATATTCTACCCATTTTATGTTGAGTGGCCAGAACTGGTCTCTCACACCTACCCTATCATTCTAAAAGTAATTACACCATCGAATCTCAAAGCTATGAGAAAATGCAGGATTAATTCAAAACGGGGTGAATAAATGACCATTACATTTGACAAAATAATCTGGATGCCAAAGGGTCAAGCCTCAGATCAAAGCCTCTGTAGCGTTCCAACTACTGACCATCCCATATCTATCTGTAACGGGTTTTGAAAATGTGGATGCGTTTGTAGAGAACCCTAAGAAGTTTCGTTCGGACTTGCTTAAGGGTATTAATTTTTATCTAAAGTAGAAAGAGGGGAGGGACAAAAATTCAGGTCTTGTAGAGGCAGAGGAAGAAAATTGCGGAAAAAGGGGATACTGGGGGGGGGGGTCACGTGTAAAAGTCACGGGGAGACAAGTCGGACGAAATATTCACTTGAAAAACTCCAGAAGCGATTTTGTCAATCTTCTTAGCAGTATTAAAGATAAGAATGCAATCACCGCCCCCGCAAAGTGTAATAGTATTATATAAATTTGGTGCTTTTACTGCATTTATTCGTTTTCATTTAAATTTAAAAACGTGACTTTTTTTGACTATCATGACTATTCTCGTTCACTATTTTATGACACCCGAAGAATAAAAAAAGGAGAGAAGGAAGAGGGCATTGTCGGTCGACCAACCACAAATGGATTTTTGATTCAAAACGTAAACCCCAAATTTTGACAAAATCTCAGACTCGACTGTGGTCGATTTCTTCGACTAAAGGCGGTGCTCCAGCATGGCCGCAGACAAATGACTAAAACATGTAAAAGAGACTCCCAAGGGTTCATACAGATCCTAATTAGGTTCGACATGATTATAAACCAAAGATAGGTTTTCTTACGATTTTATGAGAGATGCCAATAGTCTAAAATGAAAGTGGAAAATTATCCTAAACAATCGGCATTTTTTTTCTTTTTCAAAATTGTAATCTCCGTAATTAAGAAAATCAAGACATTAAGAATTGAAAGTCCTGTATATTTGTGTGATGCCAAATCGCAAGAGGCGTGTTCCTCTTTGACATTGCTGAATAATGCCAACATTTTCAATTTGTGATCATAAACCGAATGTAAGCTAAACGATATATTTTCTTAGCTGCTAAAGGCGAAAGAATGCCCTATGTACGATTTAATCATCACATTGATAGATGTATCTATAAACAAGAACAGCATACATATATATTTGGAAGTGAATCGTCTCCAGAATAAAATGGCTAAATTAGATTCCCTGTCTATTCTACATCCTACCCCAAAACTATTAGCTAAAAATTCAGCTACACTAATTGGGTTAAATGACAAGACGAGGCCTTTTAACAATTGTAGCATTGAAGGGAGGAAGAGGGAGAGAAATAATATTTAAGAGCAAAAACACAGTACAAGTTGAAAAGCAGCAGCAGAGAAAAAGTATTTTAAACTAAGTATGGAGGACAGAGTGAGAGAGAAAGAGACGCCATTTGGAGGTGAATGTGGTGAGCAAGGGATGTAACTGCAACAGACTGCAATAATGGGGGAAATGTGCACTTTTCTATCGCTTTTGTTTGAAAACAAACATAATATTTGTATAGAAAACATTGGACACACATAAATACATAAATCTAAGAATTAAATATAACACCAACGTTCATAACAACGTTTCTTTACATATTTTATCCCTCATTTCCAGTCACAAATATGGCGACCAAGCTAATGGAGTATCAAAACTGAAAACGCCCAAACTTTTTACTAATTACAATTTTTTTTTATTAGAACAAAATCGATAAAAGCGTTTACAAAGAAAATAACCTTGATAAGGATTTTTAACATTTTAAGAAAGGCAAAAAAAACTTTAAACCTGGATATAGAAGAGAATTATGTAATTACACCTAATATCAATGAACCCACTACAGACTTCGAGTGTTTATTTTTCAAATACACTAAAATTCTGCATAAAATGATTTGCAGGAAAGGGAATGATACTGCAAACGAAGAAAAATGAAATGTAGAAAAATAGCGCCATTGTTCTGGTATGGAATCTAACAAGGAAACATTCATGTGGTCGTCCGATCTGCTAAAAAGAGAAGCTAAACCAGCGCTCAAATTACACCAACTATGCAGTTTTGGAAAAAGAAAAACACTATAACAAGATAGTCCTAGATAGACCTTGGTTGGGAGAGGAATGGGGTCGGCTGGTGGATCACTAAAATATGCCCTTCGAAAATATTTGCCCAGTGCAGCATCTGACCGAGTTCAAAAGTTTGTGCTAATATCCATAAACAAAATTCCATCTGACCCATGCAAGCATGGAAAAGTGGACGTTAAGTGACAATATGTGACGAAGCATTTCAGATTATCAGCTGATAACATTAAGAGGATTAATGTAAGCGAACTATGAACAAAACAACTTTATAATTTGCATCAGTGGAACTCGAAATAGATAAAGCTGTAAACAATGACGTGTAGAATAATTGGAATCGATGTTTGCCCATAAAATGGTATTTCCTGACGCCTTTTGGCACCAGAAGCAACAACAGCAGAGTTCTAACCACGGCTGGGGAACATTGAACGCTTCAATGATTATCTCCCTTGTTTTGTTCTGCCAGAAAATAATGTCAGGGGGGTATTGAGATGACAAATACCAGCACCGCAGCAAATAATACATTTTCGCCCCCGCCCCCTATTAATGAAGGGGGTAAAAAAGAAAAAAGAAAAACCCCAACTAACGAACAAAAACAAACAAACAAAAAAAACTAGCATGCATCAATTTAATGCCTACTCCGCCATGCTATTTTACAAGTTTCGAAAGTTAAAACAGAAATTTCTATTAAAACACGCTAAATTGTCCGCCCCCTTTTTTAATCCCATCACCCGCCGACACGAGAGATCCTGAAATCGCTTATAAATATTTTGTTTTCATAGTCACTGCCTTTAATCAGCGTTTATTTCTGTCTTAACAACTGGAAACCATGAAAGCGGCCATTTTATTCATTATATATGTACGCAGTCAGCGCCCATTCCGAACTAAATTATCACTTACATAATTACTATTATATTTATTTATTTATATATATATATATATATAAATATATATAATCTAAGATCATATACGCAGAAGATGATTAGACATTAAGCGTTAGTTTATCTTTCAATAACTTGGGTCTAATTACGCGGTTGTTTTCTGTTCCTAATTACAAAATACAGAAAGCTAAAATTGGAAGAAGGCAGTTTTAATGAACGGGAAACAGTTCGGATGAACTAATGCTTAATTACTGAGAAGATACACATCTCAAGTGTGTATGTGTGTGTGTGTATGTAAAATGATACACTAAACTATTATAAGCAAGCTTTTTTGGGGCGATCACAATGGAATACGGCCATGTTGGAGCAGCGGCTTCAAAGGGCTTTTTAATCGATTATATCGATTCCAATCTGCTACTTTTACTTCCTTTTTAATCAATCGATATTTATTGAGCCATTAAAGTTACGGGATAATAACTATCTTTTCGTTTGCAAACAATGTCGGCGGCAGACGAATGCTGCTAATAATACACAGCTTAGTGCGTATGACGAAGCAGTTCGGATAATGAGCCAGCTGATAACATTAAGCAGCGGATTAATTACAAGAATATCCTGCACATGCAAGAACCTTATCAATGATAATAAAAGGCATCCGCTACACATAATTTCTTTCAGGCATTCCAAAATAATGGCTGCGGCCATACTGGAGCACCGCCATATCATGTGTGTGTATATAATAAAATGCATATAACTAGCTTTAATAAATTAAAATCCATCAATTTTCTTAATTTACTTGTCCAATTGTAGAAATGGGTGGAGAAGTTTAGATATATATATATATATATATATATATATATATATATATATAAATTTAAAATGAGGGTGAGAAATTAGATATTAATTTAATTAAAATCGATTTCACACCAGTGGTGTAGCATATAAAAAAACTGAAGGTTCAGTAAAATTGTATTATATATATATATATATATATATATATATATATATATGTGTGTGTGTGTGTGTGTGTGATTGCTTCATCTTGACAGATTGATAGCTGTCACATCAACACACAAGTAAAAAAAAAAAAAATAGTAAATTTAAAACCATTTTTCTAAAAATGCTGAGAGCAAATACAAATATTTAAAAAAAATCCCTTTTTAACAGAGAAAATTCGGTCAACAAATAAAAAGTCTCCTGTTGTGTGCGCGTGCGCGTGTCACAAGCTTTCAACGCAGCCACATCACGTGTAACTTTCGAGCCTCTTACGTGGCCGTTCGACTTTGCTAAAAATAGCAGCCATATAGACTTTTCTTTTCAAGAAAAGAAAATCGATACTCTTAATGGCTTTAAATAAATGGAGCAAATACCATGTTGGACACACGTAGCATGTAGGTGTGTATTAAGAAAAAAATATATATATATATAAATAAAACTGGATCTCTCTCGATCAATTTTGGCTCAGAACAAGGCTTAAACCTAGGGCTATAATGATTAAAACTGACACTAAATCCGATGCGCGTGTATACACAACTAAGCAGATATCTATTTTCATATTTTTGGCACATATATAAATAATGGTTGAATATACCGCGTATACATATACACGTGTGTATGGTATACGCCTAACAAATTATCTAAGGAAGAATTTATTCAGTTCCTAATTATTAATCTTTTCTCCCAAGTAGGAAGTTAAAATGCCAGTTCTAGCACGAAATTAGCTCATTTTCTTTAGTATAATCCTTAGATCATTTTGTGTGTGTGTGAGTGTCTTCCCTCTTATCTAAGAACAATTAAAGACGAGTGAGGGGGTAGGAGGAAAGGTAGAAAGAGTATGAGGAAAAGAAAGATATATATATATATATATATATATATATGTATATATAAGGGGGTGGCGGAACGGGGGAATATACAGAAAAGCGAGAGAGGGGGATGGAGAAAAATGAGAGGTAGATATATACATAAAGAGAGAGAGAGAGAGATTAGCTACGCAGCTAAATCTGCTTTGAAACAAAAGTAGTACAAAGTATATACAAGATTGGCTGGGCACGCCTGGAGCGACTCCAATCACAACTGACCCGAAAACAAAACAATATCCGATAGTCAACAACCTAATTAATTTTTTTGTTTAGTCAGTCTTTTTCTTCCGCAACTTAGGTCAGTCATCTACAATTAATTAGAGGCAGAGAGACTTACGATCACTAACTCACTCATGGCTAATTATTGTTAATAATTTCAATCCAGGATAATTATTCTAATTGTCTTCCCAGCGTAGGTCTCTAATGGAGCAGACGTTGTTCTAGTCATAATATCAAAAACGATCCAGTTATGACCAACGTCATCATAAATATATTATATATATATATACACACACGGCCATCCATACGACAGTGGGCATTAATTAGAGCACCTTGATTGCTATGACAATGTGTGCATATAAAAGGGGCGTATATATAAAATGTACATATACGCACGCACTAATAGTTTATTTCACTTTATTTTCTATCATCTACAAAATATCCATTAAAAATCCAATATTCAAATATTCATGACGTGTATGTATATATACACACTTTATGTACACTATATTTATATATACACACAATTTTTATTTATTTTATATATGTAAACTATATATATATACACACACAATTTTTATTTATTTTATATATGTAAACTATATATACATATACACAATTTATATTTTATATATGTACACTATATAATCACACATTTTATATTATGGCAATCTTACGGTTCTAGTATATTTTACCTTTTATATACATGTACACTATGTATATATATGTATGTACATACACACGCCTTTTTAATTTCACTAAGTTTATTTTATACAACTAAAATATCTTAAAAAGTTAGGGGGGTGAATTTTAATTTCGTTAATCATTTTAATAAACTTTAAGAACTTTTCCGATTCGTAAGTTGTAACTAGCAAAAACTACATAATTTTTTTCCCCCTTTTAACCGTTCCCATGATTTAGGCTAATTTTTTTTCCCTCCCTCAAACAAAAACATTCATGAACAGTAAAGGCCTAAAACATTTAACTTCTATCTCTTCCAGGTACTAAAATCAATAATTTAAACACCAGGGCACGAATAACGTGAGGCCCAAAATGAAAAACTATGAGAAAAAATACCCAACGCTACAATCAAAATTTCATATATTACATTATATACGCATTTTATAAATTAAAGATGTATTCAGATTCGAATGCTCGAGTATTTTGGAGGGCGGATGAGGTCTAGTGAGAGGACGATAACCTCAAAAGAATACACCTAGGTATGATGAAAGCATTCCAAAGTTGACCATCCCGTTTTTTGTTTTTTCTCTTTCCAAACACCTTTAATTCCACGTGTCCTTTAAGAAGATGGTTTATAATTTGTGGAAGTTTTAATTGCTATTTCTAGCGGGCAGAGCGAGCACAGAGTATATTTCGGCGTAGAGCTGGATGATTCGTCGTAGATAAATCTTTTAAATTCCAATTAGATCACTTATTGATAAGGTGGGGAAGGTGTGTCATAGCTTCTATTACAAAAATTCAATTAGGAGAATATATCTGGATTTATAAACCACGTTTTGGGAGATTGGGTTATTAATTATCAACTAATTAATATAGGAATATACACGAACGTATAGGTGTGTGTGATTTCATACATATATATATATAAATATATATAACTATACCTATATAGGTATATATACAAACACACACGGTAAGGATCAAAGATGAGAATAAATAATTTTTGGATAGTTTATTAAAAGATCAATTAAGATAGTTACATATACACAAACACCTATGATTATACACATAACGGTATATATAAGATGGCATCGTAGATAGGTATATATTTTTTGAAGAGCTATTTAATTATAGAATATTATGCTCAAATGTGCGTAGATAATACACACCCATTTATGATGTCATATACACAAATATCGCATCATGCGTATGTTTTATATATATACATACATACACACCCATACACATCGACATCATATATGGATATATATATATATATATATATATGTATATCTACACACATCTTATATAATTTTTGGGGAACAGCTTATTAATTACAAAGTCATGCGCACACACATATACACGTGCGAGGTATATATATATATATATATATATATATATATATATATATATATTTATATATATTATGTATATTGTACGTGCATTTGGAGTGAGCGCAAAAGGCTGCCTCTCTCAAGCAGCACAGATATCACAAGATATAGTTGTGTGTGGGTTTGGTTATGGAATGGCTGGCTGCGAAGGAGGTCATATGGGGGTGAGAATAGCTAAGTCGAAAAAGGAATGGTTTAGTAATTAAAATATTAGGGAAAAAAATAAAAGAAAGGCAGAGAATAGAATGAACGACCTGACCAGATCTTTTAATAGGAAAAGAAAAAAGCCTGGGGGCACGCTATTCCTGCTAGAAATAGCAGGTAAGTATCTCGCAAAATTATGAAGGCGAATCTTAAAAAGGCAGAAAGAAAAAAAAAAGGAAGGACATTTTGGATTATGAAGTTTTGAGTTTAAAGTATGTCTAAATAAAAGACGGAATGGTCATGGCTGGAACGCTTTCGATAGGTATACACTCGACAAGAGATGATCTGGGGCTTAAAAGCCACATTAAATATATACGTTTGAATTTACAAACGAAAATAAAAATATAGGACTTATATATACATATGTATAGGACTTATATATATACATTATATTTTTTAGTCGTTACCTGGAGTTTCGCGTCAGAAACGCAAAAATTGGTAACGATAAACGGTAAAATTAGCTTTAAATTAAAAATATATTAATTACTACTATAAATCATTAGAAGGGCAATTTTAATTACAAACCACATTATATATACATATATATATATACACCCACATTCTGTAGTTCATATTTGGTTTAGAATCTCTCTCTATATATACTAAATAAATATATATATATATATGCAGATTCTAAACCAAAGATAAGCCACAGAAATTGAGTGTATATACAAATACGTTGCTATATATATAAATAATAACTCTCTTTTACTCTATGTATATAATAATTATAATTCATAGTAGACTGGCGTGTATAATATTATTAAATATATATTAAAAGAGGAAGAGACAAGGGTGGCAGGGAGATAAAATACCAAAAATACCTACGTATCACTACGCTGTAAGGAAGGCATTGCTTCTTCTTTTACTTGTGGGCCAAAGTTTTCGTCTATAACTATAGCCTTGGAGGCACACAACATTACTAGGCTTGGAGCAGGGCTACACACAACCTACTGGCTTGCTTTAACCACTAAGCTCTTCTGAAATGCTGGTTTATTAAGAAAAGACCACAATTAAAAAGGGGAGAGACCCAGGGAGGGTGTGAGAGGGAGGAGTACACGAATTAATATTTCCTCCTACTCCGTCTACAATTTATATATATCTATCTTTGTTAACTCCCCCTCATTCTCTCTATTATTTATATGTGTGTGTGTGTGTGTTTATGTGTGTTTGTGTGTGTCTGCCTCCTACCTTACACTCCCTTTATCTCACTCTCTCTCTTTCAGTGCACACACACACACATACATATCTCTCTCACTCTCCCTCTCTCTCTCTCTCTCTCTATATATATATATATATATATAAGTTTTTACCTCCCACTACCCATTCTCTTCTCTCTCTCTCTAAATATATATATATATCTACCTCCCACCTCACTCTCTCTCTCTCTAAATAAATAACTACCTCCCACCTCACTCTCTCTCTCTATATATATATATGTTTCTGCCTCCCACCCACTATCTCTTTTACACTCTCTCTCTCTCATTCTGCATGTGCGTATGTATGTATAAATATATATACATCATATACGTGTGCGAGTGTATATACTTAACTATACGTGTGTGAATGTATATATTTCACTTTTAATAGTTAAAACACCAGAAGGGGAGTAAAAAGGGAGGAAGAGTAAAAAAAACGAAAGAAAAGCAAACATGAAAGAAGACAGAGGGGTAGAGAAAAAGAGAGAGTAAATAAAACAAGCGTAGTAGTAGGAGGATCTAAAAAAGAGAGAGAGGGAGGGAAAGACAATGTTTGAGAGGTAAGTAGGTAGGCAGCAAGCATGACGTCGTGACATAATACTCCCTCACTCTCTCTCTTGTACTATCTGCCTATCCTTTCCACTCACTCGTTCTCCTCTTCCTGCTACACACTCTCCCTCGCTGTCTTTCTCTCTCTCTGTCTCTATTCTTACTCGGAGTTTATCTTTCAGTTTCTCACTCACTCACTTTGACCTTCCTCCCCTTCTCACTCTCTCTCTCTCTCTCTCTCTCTAAACGCATTGCTTCTTTCTCCTCGTTTATTTTCCTCACCTTCACTATGAAGCTCTTACTATGTTCTCACTTCCTCCCTCTATAATCTCTCTCTCTCTCTCTCTCTATTTATCTGTCTATCATCTCTCTCTCTTTCTATCTATTTATCTCTCTCTCTCTCTCTATTTATCTCTCTCTCTCTCTCTCTCTCTATCTATCTATCTATCTATCTATCTATCTATCTCTATATCTCTCTCTATCTATCTATCTATGTGTGTGCGTGTGAGAGTTTATCAAAAATATAACATTTCACAAAAAAAAAACCGCTCCTCTTCGTTCTTTTCCTTGTCTTCTATTTCCTTCTTTACGTCATTCTCTAGATTCTTCTCTCCCTCTCTCTCCGTCCATTTCTATCTCTCTCTATATCTCTCTACCTTTCTCTTTCCCTTTCTAACTATCACTCTTTCTCTCTTCCTCCCTCTCTCTATATCATTACCCTTCCCCCAACTACTACTACTACAGCCGCTCCATACAAAGCGTCTACGTGACAGATCCACCTGCTAGAAATAGCAGTCAAATGACACCCACAGATCATACCCCACTGTGTTATAAAAACTTAAAAATATACATATATTTGACACTATTGTAGTCCTATATACCCATGAAAATAAAAAAGAACGGAGGGTTGGCCACGGATGGAATGATTTGGATCATAATCCTGCTCGATTAAGGTTGACCGAGGGTTAAACAAAAAATATTTCTATCACCACCACTATTACTACTACTACTACTACATAAGTAACATAGAATATTACTACTACCACCACCATTACTACTATTACTAATATAGAAAGACTCCTAAAACTACTACTACCAAACAGTCACACCTCATACTATTACTCATTTTCACACACACACACACCCCTTCACTTTTATCTCTCTTTTTCCGCTCTTCTCTCTCTCTCTCTTTCACTCTTCTCTCTCTATATACATATGTCTTTCAGCTTTACTCCTACTCCCTATTATTGTCCCTTAATTTTCCATCTCTTATTTTTTCTCTCTCTCTCTTCCCCGCTCTTTGTTTCCCTCTTTCGCTCTTTCTCTCCCTCTCTATATCACTCTATATGTGTCACCACTGATCTTTTCTCCCTCTCTACATTTATACTAATATGTCCCTCCCTCTCACCCTTCCTCTTTCTCTCTTACACAGTGTATTACTCTTTCACTCTCTCTCTCTCTCACTCTCTCAGTCTGTTGGACGGCCAAATATTTTCCAGTAACTTTCCACTATCACCCCTTCTCTTCCTGCTCCTCCCAATTCTTTTTCACATCTTTCCACTCTCTCTCTCTCTCTCTCTCTCCCTTCTTCTCTCACACTCTCTCTCTCTCTCACTCTTTCATTCCTCCCCTTCACATCCCTCCTTCATATCCCTCACCCTTATTACATTCGCACAATCCCACCTCCTACTCTCGCCCTATTTACACCCCTCTATCCGCATCTCCTCTTCCCTCTCCTATCACTGCTTCCCTTTCGCCCGTCGCACCTTCCTCCTACTTCCTCAAGTCATGTACCCTCTCACACTCACCCTTCCCTCCAAACACACACACACACACACATGGCGTAAACACTTCTGAAAATTCATTTGAAACCAAAACAAAACACTTTTATAATAACCTGCTTTCAAGAGTACTTTTAATTACAAACACACACAATTATACGCATACATACAGGCATGGATACAAACATACACACACATACATTACACACACACATGCATGCACTTATATATCTATCAATCCATATTTCTGTGTATATGTACACAAATATGTGTGTATATATATATATATATATATACACTTTGTTTTTGTGTCTAGTTTTAATAAAAACAATTTTGTATTAATCTAATGGTTTACTCTGTACTATTGTTGAATACTCTCTCTCTCTCTCTCTATTACTGGTTTTAGTCATTTGACTGTGGCCATGCTGGAGCACCACATTTAGTCGAGCAAATCGACCCCAGGACTTATTCTTTGAAAGTCTAGTACTTGTTCTGTCAGTAATTTTAGCCGAACTGCTAAGTTCTGGGGATATAAACACACCAAAATTGGTTGTCAAGTGATGTTGAGGAGGACAAACACAGACACAAACGCACACACACATACGTATATATATATATATATATGTATCATCATCATCGTTTAACGTCCGCTTTCCATGCTAGCATGGGTTGGACAATTTAACTGAGGACTGGCAAACCAGATGGCTGCACCAGGCTCCAATCTGATCTGGCAGTTTCTACAGCTGGATGCCCTTCCTAATGCCAACCACTCCGAGAGTGTAGTGGGTGCTTTTTACGTGCCACGCCTTATTTTTACGTGCCACGTGCACACCAGCACAAGTGCCAGTAGGGCGTCGCTATATATATATATATATATATATATATATATATATATGATGGCCTTCATTCAGTTTCCATCTAACAAATCGACTCCCAAGGATTTTGTCAGCCTGAGGCTCCAGTAGAAGACACTTGCCCAAGGTGTCACACAGTGGGGGTTGAACCCAGAACCATGTGGTTAGGAAGCGAGCTTCTTACCACAAAGCCACGCCTGCACTTATAGTATATTTTTCCAAATGACATTGTAGGTCAGGTGTGAGAGACAGGATCTGTCCAGTTTGAATATGAAACAGGTAGAATATTTTGGTTTGTTTAAATGCTAACGGGTCAGAAGTGAATCATCTACCAAAAGATCAAGGCATACGCATTTAAAAGCTTCGTACAAGTCCTTCAACATCAATTGTCCTTTATTTACATTATTTACATTATTCACATTTGATAGATATTTGTCCTCATCTTGTTTATTGTTAGCACAATGTTTTGGCTGATATACCCTCCAACCTTCATTAAGTGTCTTGGAGAAATTTCGAACCTGGGTTCTCATTCCTAAGGTATTTTTCAATGTTATTATTATTATTATTATATTATTATTAGTAGTAGTATCATTATCATTATTATTATTATTGGCGGCGAGCTGTCAAAAGTGTTAGCATGCCGGGCAAAATGCCTAGCAGTATTTCGTCTGCTGTTATGTTCTGAATTCAAATTCCGCCGAGGTCAACTTTGCCTTTCATCCGTTTGGTGTCCATTAAATAAGTACCAGTTAACAACTGGGGGGGGGGTCGATGTAATCGACTTAATCCATTTGTCTGTCCTTGTTTGTCTCCTCTATGTTTAGCCCCTTGTGGGCAATAAAGAAATAAATTATCATTATTATTATTATTATTATTATTATTCAGGTTACAACAAACGAGATGAAGACAAATATCCATCAAATGTAAATCTAGTCTTTTACTCTTTTACTTGTTTCAGTCATTTGACTGCGGCCATGCTGGAGCACCACCTTTAGTCGAACAAATCGACCCCAGGACTTATTCTTTGTAAGCCTAGTACTTATTTTATCAGTCTCTTTTGCCGAACCGCTAAGTTACAGGGATGTAAACACACCAGCATCAGTTGTCAAACAATGTTGGGGGGACAAACACAAACACACACACACACACACACACACACACACACACAGATATATATATACATATATACGACGGGTTTCTTTCAGTTTCCGTCTACCAAATCCACTCACAAGGCTTTGGTCAGCCCGAGACTATAGTAGAAGACACTTGCCCAAGGTGCCACGCAGTGGGACTGAACCCGGAACTATGTGGTTGGTTAGCAAGCTACTTACCACACAGCCACTCCTGCGCCTATAGAAATAATAATGTAAATAATGTAAATAATGTAAATAATATACATAATTCCACACCTCTTAAATGGATGGACGGAAGCACTCCGTCGGTTCCGACGACGAGGGTTCCGGTTGATCCGAATCAACGGAACAGCCTGCTCGTGAAATTAACGTGTAAGTGGCTGAGCACTCCACAGACACGTGTAACCTTAACGTAGATCTTGGGGATATTCAGCGTGACACAGAGAGTGACAAGGCCGGCCCCTTGAAATACAGGTACAACAGAAACAGGAAGTAAGGTGAAAGAGTACAGCAGGGATCACCACCACCCCTTGCAGGAGCACTCCGTCGGTTCCGACGACGAGGGTTCCGGTTGATCCGAATCAACGGAACAGCCTGCTCGTGAAATTAATGTGTAAGTGGCTGAGCACTCCACAGACACGTGTACCCTTAACGTAGTTCTCGGGGATATTCAGCATGACACAGAGAGTGACAAGGCCGGCCCCTTGAAATACAGGTACAACAGAAACAGGAAGTAAGAGTGAGAGAAAGTTGTGGTGAAAGAGTACAGCAGGGATCACCACCATCCCCTGCCGGAGCCTCGTGGAACTTTAGGTGTTTTCGCTCAACACTCACAACGCCCGGTCTGGGAATCGAAACCGCAATCCTATGACCGCGAGTCCGCTGCCCTAACCACTGGGCCATTGCGCCTCCACACATCTCTTAAATATAGAACTGTATAATCAATTGTGCTGTTTCATCATAACATATGAAATAAACCCTTATTTTTTGCGTTTTATTTGCTCTCAATACTGCAAACAGAAATATAGTCAATGTTATAAAAGCTTCAAAACTTCCATGCTTCCTGAGATTCGCCAACACCACGTTTGGTTTTCTCCCCTCCATACAAACAAGCAAGCATGTATCTGACTCATACACTGTTTGCTTCCCAGGCATTTGTACATTACTGCATATGCTTTATACGCACTTTTGACAAGTTGTGGGGCACCTGGGCACTGTATACAATAACTTCATTATTATTATTATAATTATTAAAACAGAAAGTAGAATGAGGGGTAGAACACCTATGGATTTTTTCCCTTTTTAAGCTGAACAATACAACCGGTCCTGCAGAGGCAACAGTAAAAAACAGATAAATAATTAAATAAATGAATTAATAAATTAATAAATAAATGAAGCTTGGTTGATCCAAACAAGCCTCCAGGTATTCAATAAGTGTATGATCGAAAAAAAAAAAAGAGAGATATCTGATCTTTGGTGGTGGTTCTTGTAGGTCATCGATTAACATGTCAAAGCATGGCCGTTGCTTTTCTTTTTCTTTTGTGCTTTTGTTAATGGTCTTCTTTTTTGTTTTTTGTTGTAGTTTTGATAATTTGTTTTTAGTTTTCTTTATAATGTCAGAAATGACCGGTGTTGATTAAAAGATCTGGTACAGATAAATCAAGGAGAAAAAAAAAATCAGAGACAAAAAGAAAAGACAACCATCACCAAGGAAGGTAGAGAAAAATAGCCACAAGAAACGGTTAACTGGCCCTGATGGTGGAACGCTATATCCGCCAAATAGGGGTTACAATGGACGAGATGATCTGTCTCCCTTCCGCGGCTCTAGAGCTCCGAAGAGCTATTCTCAGGCGCTTGAGGTGACCAACAACAACAACAATGACAGAAGCAGAACACGAAATGGTTTTAAATATTCTAAATCCATTACTTATGTGATTCCACCCCCCACCCCCACCTTGATATCATCATCATCTCCCTCTTTCTCTCTCTCTCTCTCTCTCTCTCTGCACTAAAATCTTAGCAAATAGGAAGGCAGACAAATCACAAATCCCTTCAGGTAGATGGCCCTGCTGGATGTGTAGAAAAGGTGTAGGTAGAAACTCCACAAGATGCACCCAGTGTAAGCTTTTGACACATAACCGGTGCAGCAATATCAGAGGAAAGTTAAAAGGGAAACTAGCTTGTGTGTGTGGAAGATGCACAGGTACAATAAACACCGAAAATGCACAGAAAATAGACCCCATCAACTGCCCGGGGGGGGGGGGTACAAGCTAGAGGTAGTAGATAGCTTCGGTTATCTAGGTGACCAAGTTAGTAGTGGAGGAGGATGCTCTGAGAATAAGAATAGGCTGGGCAAAGTTCAGAGAGCTCCTACCTCTGCCGGCAACAAAGGGCCCCTCTCTCAGAGTGAAAGGCAGGTTGTTTGATGCCTGTGTGTGAAAAGCTGTGCTACACAGCAGTGAAACATGGGCTGTGATAGCTGAGGACACGCATAGGCTTGAAAGAATTGAAGCCAGTATACTCCGCTGGATGTGTAATGTCAGTGTGCATGCACGACAGAGTGTAAGCATCTTGAGTGAAAAGTTAGGCATAAGAGGGATCAGATGTGGTGTGCAAGAGAGTTGCCTGCACTGGTATGGTCATGCGATGTGTATGGATGAGGACAGTTATGTAGAGAAGTGCTGATCTCTAACTGTGGAGGGAACATGTGATAGAAGTAGATCCAGGAAGACATGGGACGAAGTAGTGAAGCTTGATCTTAAAACTTTGAGCCTCACAGAAGCAATGACTAGTGACCGAGACCTTTGGCGATATGCTGTGCTTGAGAAGATCCATCAAGGCAAGTGAGATAGTAGCCATAGCTCATGCTGGTGTCATTGATGATGATGAGGTGTGTCTGTGTGTATACATATATACATATGTGTGTATATACATATATACATATGTGTGTATATACATATATACATACATACATATATATATATATATGCACCGCCCCGTTTCGTGTCCGTTGCCAGCCTCGCCTGGCCCTCGTGCCAGTGGCACATAAAAAGCACCATCCGTTCGTGGCCGTTTGCCAGCTCTGTCTGGCACCAGTGCGGGTGGCACGTAAAAAGCACCCACTACACTCACGGAGTGGTTGGCGTTAGGAAGGGCATCCAGCCGTAGAAACACTGCCAGATTTGACTGGGCCTGATGAAGCCTTCTGGCTTCACAGACCCCAGTAGAACCGTCCAACCCATGCTAGCATGGAAAACGGACGCTAATGATGATGATGATGATGATACACACACACACTTACATGCATGCATACATTCATACATACATACATACATATGTATATGTAGTAAATATATATATATATATATATATATATATATACATGCATATATATACGATGGCATAAAAAGATGTAGTCATATAAGCCACAACCTCCCTTTCAGCAGCACATATTCAAGTCTAGAAAAATATCAACCAAATGCTTTTAAGCGAAGATGGTCGATTTGTTTGATGGAGATATGTTTTTGTGGTCTTAGTGTTAATGTTTCCCAGGTAAATGTTTTGCCATTACAGGTATTAGCTTGCAGTTACGCCCCTTTCTATTCAATCTCCAATCGATAGGAGAGCGTTTAAGCCTATTTAGTCATAATGGATCAGCTGACAAACATTGCCTGTCCTTTGTTACACTAATTCCCACTTGCAGTGCAAGTAATAATGATAATAATAATGATAATATTAATAATAATGATGATGATGATGATGATGATGGTGATTGATGATTATTGATGATGATGATATTAAAAATAACAACAACAACAACAACAATAATAATATAATAATAATAATAATAATAATAATAATAATAATAATAATAATAATGATAATTATAATAATAACATTGAAAAATACCTTAGGAATGAGAACCCAGGTTCGAAATATCCCCAAGACACCTGATGAAGGCAGGAGGGTATATATAATGATAAAAATAATAATAATAATACTAATAATAAGAAGAATAAGAATAATGATAATGATAATCCTTTTTACTATGGGCACAAGGCTTGAAATTTCTGGTGTATCGACCCCAGTGTGTAACTGGTACTTATTTCATCAACCCCAAAAGGACGGAAGACAAAGCTGACCTCGGCTGAGTTTGAACTCAGGATGTAAAGTCAGACGAAATGCCATGAAGCACTTTGCCCAAAGTGCTAACGATTCTGCCAGCTTTTCGCCTTAATAATAATAATAATAATAATAATAATGATAATAATAATAAATGCCCTAATGCAGTACCAGACAGTGGCTCTCATGCTTCTGATCTTAACTGATTGGTATTATCATGTACATTTTGTCTTGGTATAAAAGATGGGCTACAGCAAATATTCTGCTCAATACCACAGATTTGCTTGTCAGTTGTTTGACCTTAACCAGTTGAGCATGTCCCTTAGTGGCTGACGATATGTGCATCTCTGAAGTAGTGGGGGAGCATCATAGCCATGTGTTGAGAGGAATTCTTTGGGGTTTGAAGAATTCACCTCTGGAAACATGGGTGTTTCGTTCAACATCCTTAAACAACCCTTAATCAGGAACCTTTTGAGCAGGATGGGCTACTCAACCTGAAGAAAATTCTAACTGGGCTCCACCTGCAAGGTCATGTGCTGTTTATCTTGATATGAGATCACCATGTCGCGCACATATGGTTGTGATGCATGTGCCTAGTGTACCCTTATCAGACGGGTAGTCATGATGGGTATACTGGGCTTCGTATATTTTACCCCAGTGTCACTTTGATGGCATGAACTGCTCTCTCACTCAATAATAATAATAATAATAATAATATAATAATAATAATAATAATAATAATAAAAATAATCATGAAATAATAATAATATGACTGTCCCAATCGACATAAACGTATCTGTCAAAACCTACCAAAAACTGAGCAAGTATAAAGATCTTGAAATAGAAATTAGCAAAATGTGGAACCTGAAGACTAAAACAATACCTGTTGTCATAGGTGCCCTAGGAATGATAGCAAAAGGGGCTGATTCCTACCTAGATCTGATACCAGAAAACCACAAAATGTCAGAAACCCAAAAGATAGTGCTCATGGGAACTGCCCATATCCTACGTAAAATACTGTCTATGTAATCTCAAATTTTGAAACAAGCACATGATTTTCTTATGGTTTCTTAAACATTCTCTAGAACAAAGCCCAAATATATGGCACCCTAGGCATAACACCAACATCAACTTCCAACCTGTTGTCTCTTGAGGCCTCTGGGTGAGACTTGGAGCCAACTTGTACAAATGTAAAGCAAAAGTCAAACATATAATAATGATGATGACGATGATGATGATGATGATGATGATAATAATAATAATAATAATGATGATGATTTCTTTATTAACCACAAGGGTTTACATTAAGGAAAACATTATGGACAGAACAGGACAAAACAAAGAATCATATGTGTGTGTGTAGGGGTGTGTTGTGAGGGTTTTGCATGTAAATAAGACAAACAAAATTACAATAAAAGACGAAAAGAATTCAACACTGTGATCCTCAATAGGGAGGAGACATTCGAGGGCTGCTCATGGGGAAAAAAAACCATAAAAACCCGGCGGAAGTTGACCAATTTTGAGAGTATGATAGAAGAAGGCTTGCTCTTCATTCCGTAGAAGATAAAATTCAAATCGGACCATGTTAACACCTAAAATTATTTACATCAAAAAGATGGGGATTTTTTCTATGAAAATCCCTATTTTTTTACGATTTTTTTACTGCTTTGTCGCCATTTTTTGGTGTATTTCAACCAGAAAAAGGTTCACTTAAAGAGAATATAACAAGCTACATAATGCAAAATTTTTACTTTTCAAAAATTCCAATTCTAAAGGGTCGAAACAAACCCAAGCAATGCCGGGCAATACTGCTAGTTTATATATATACATATACTTATATGTATGTATGTATGGAAGGAATGACTAGTGACCAAGACATTTGGCAAGATGTCGTGTTTGAGAAGACCCCTCAAACCAAGTGGAATCATAGCCATGGCTGATGCTGGTGTCATGTAAACGGTACCCATGGTGGTGGCACATAAAAAGCACCACATGTGCATTGGGCCTCACAAAGACAATGTGGCTGAAGCTGGTGTCACGTAACTGGCACCTGTGCTGCTGGCACATAAAAAAGCACCTTTTGAGTGTTGGGCCTCACAGAGGAGAAACAATATGGTCAATGCCAGTGTCACAGAAATGGCACTTGTGCCATAGGCACATAAAAGCACTCACTACACTCACGGAGTGGTTGGCGTTAGGAAGGGCATCCAGCAATAGAGACCGTGCCAAATCAGACTGGAGTCCAGTGCAGCCTTCCAGCTTGCCAGCCCTGGTCAAACCGTCCAACCCATGCCAGCATGGACAATGGACATTAAATGATGATGATGATGATATACATACACAGACACACACACACACACACACACAAGGGTAAAGAGCTCCTTTGGTCATGACTGACCATTGGATCGCACTTAGAAAGTTACCCTCCGAGGTACAAGTCCGGGTAAGGTTGTGTATGGAAGACCAGCAGCCGCCCTTGCATACCAACCACTGATGTAGTCCAAAGGGAAAGGCAAAGGGGCCGATACAGCTTGGCACCAGTGACATGGTCACAACTCATTTCTGCAGCTGATTGAAATAAAGTGATTTACTCAAGACCACAACACACAACCCGGTCTTGGAATCAAACTCACTACCTCATAATTATGAGTCTGTTGCACAAAAAACTGAGCGATACACACATACACACACAGAGCCGTATCATCAACTACCTGTTGAGTTCTTGTGTACTCTCAGCAATTTGGAATATTCCACTGAGATGAACTAATTAAGCAGAAGCCTGGATCTATGTCTCTCACTGGCAGTAATATACACGTTTGTGTCATATGCATGTGTGTGTGCATGCACATATGTATGTATATATATATATGTATGTATGTATACAATATATATATTATATATATATATCCATCCATCCCTATATACATACCTACTTACACCCATGCACACATGTATATTTATATATATATAGACGTGTATACATTCATACATACATAAATATTTATTTACATGCCTACATAAATACGTACATACATACATACATACATATATTTATACATACATACATTCATACATACATACATACATTTATACATACATACATACATTTATACATACATACATACATTTATACATACATACATACATACATTCATACATACATACATCATACATACATACATACATACGTACATGCATACATACATACACACATACATACATACACACATACATACATACATACATACATACATACGTACATGCATACATACATACACACATACATACATACATACATACATACATACATACATACGTACATGCATACATACATACACACATACATACATACACACATACATACATACATGCATACATACATACATACATACATACATACATACATACATATATTTATACACACATACATACATACATACATACATATATTTATACACACATACATACATACACATCCATAGAAGAAAAAATGCAGAATTTAAGCAAGGAATGCTTCCCTCAAGGTTAGAGCTTCTGAAGATTGGTAAGACTAATAATAGCGATGATGATGATGATGGTGGTGGTGGAAATGGTAGTGTTGATATCGTTCAAGATGATGATGGTGGTGATGATGGTGATGATGATGGTGACCGATATTGGCGATGATGGTAGGGCCAACTACGATGGTAGGGCCAACTACGATGGTAGTGGTGGCGTTGGTTAGTGGTGGTGGTGGTGGTGGTAAATGGTGTCATTGATTTTTTTGTTGTTGTGGTGGTGATGACGATGACGATCGTTATGGTGATGGCGGAGGTAGTGGTGGCGGAGGTAGTGGTGGCGATGGTGGCGGGGTGCCGGACGTATTATGGCAGTGTGGTTTACAATGGCGGGACATACAGACAGACACACGGCCAGACAGACAAACTGACAGACAGGAAGCCATTGTAAATAATCTCCTCCGAGAGTCACCACCACCACCACCACCACCACCACCACCGCTTTTGGCACTCTTATTACGAGCATAGTTTTTCCTCTTTCTCTGTTGTTCTTGTTCAGTCTCAGGTCGTTAACCCTGGACCGACCAGCAGAACGATCTAAAATCGATATCGTTCCAAACGTGACCATAACTCCTATTTTTTTTTCCAATGTAAAGAACCCCACAAGAGAATTATTATGCAACGTGTTCGATCGCCAACCCCCTTCCCCACCCGCCTTTGTTTTTTTGTTTGTTTTTGTTATTTTTCTAAGAGCAGAGGTGGATTTAGCTTCCATTTCTAGCATGGCTGGTGATCACATCAGAGACACCGTCCTTAGTGTGACTCGATGTTGATAGCAACGTTAGTGTGTGTGTGTGTAGGATTCCATGTGTGTGTGTGTGTGTGAGAGAGACAGAGAGAAAGAGAGAGAGTATATGTGTGTGTCTATGTGTGTGTATGTGTGTGTATGTGAATGCGTGTGTGTGTCTGTGCGTGTTTATGTTTGTGTGAGAGTGTGTATGTGTCTACGTGTATTTATGTATGTGTGTGTGTTTGTGTCTGTGTACGCATGTGTATGCGCACGCCTGTGCATGTGTGTGTGTGTTTGCGCACGCCTGTGTATGTGTGTGTAAGCATGTGCGTGTGTGTGTTTGTGTATGCGCACGCCTGTGCGTGTGTGTGTGTGTGTGTGTGAGTCTGAAGTGTTTACATCAGTGAACTGAATAAACCACGTTGCCAAGCTGGTGATGGTGAAATAGAACCAGCCGTATCATATTTGGTGCGTGTGTGTGTATATGTGTGTGTGTGTGTGTGTGGTGTGTGTGTGTGTGTGAGAGAGAGAGAGAGAGAGAGAGAGAGAGAGACGTTGACATTATATCTGACAGTTTATGTCGATCCGTCTGTCTGTTGGCCCATATGCCTAGGCATGCATGCATGTATGTATGTATGTATGTATGTATGTATGCGTGCATGTATGTGTTGTATGTGTATGGATTATGCATGTATGGATGTATGTATGTATGTATGTATGTATGTATGGGTGTATGTGTGTATTTATGTATGTGTGTATGTATGTACGTATGTATATAAGTATGTATGTATGTATGTATGTATGTATGTATGTATGTATGTATGTATGTATGTATGCATGCATGCATGCATGCATGCATGCATGTATGTATGTATGAATGTATGTTTGTATGTATGTATGAATGTATGTTTGTATGTATGGGTGTATGTATGTATGTGTGTGTGTATGTATGTATGGATTATATATGCATGTAAGTATATATGTATGTATGCCCGTATGTATGTATGTATGTATCTATCTGTCTGTCTGTCTGTCTGTATGACTCTCTCTCTCTCTCTCTCTCTCTCTCTCTATCTATCTATCTATTTATCTATCTATCTATCTATCTATCATTCTGGTTAGCTAGCTATTTGTCAGTATATTTATGTCTGATAGTCTGTCTATCTGTATCTGTCAATCAATAGACCTACCCAACTACTAAATACATACATACATGCATACATACATACATATATACACACATGCGCACACATATTTATATAATTCACCAGACGTGTTTGATTTTCAATTGCAATCTGTAGGATACCATCTCTGAATTCTCAAAGTGCCTGTGAAATGCCCAAACAGCAAAACATCTCTGCCAAAGTCAACAAGCCCTAACCATCAACCATTGGTTTCAAATTTCAGCACAAGGCCAGCAATTTCAGAGGAGAGAGAGGAGATGAAGTGAATTACACTGACCCCCCCCCCCTCCACCTCCACTCCACCCCAATGTCTAACTGTTGTTTATTTAATCAACCAGGGAAAGGACGAAAGGCTAAGCCCAACATCAGCAGATTTTTTGAGCTCAGAATGCAAAAGCAGAAGAAATTCCATCAAGCATTTGGCCCAGCGAAGGCCAAACGCTAATTATGACTAACTGTCAAGTGCACTTAACCTGTCATATGAGACGAGGAAAGGAATATGTTTGTGCTTGTGATTGTGTGTGTGTGTGTGTGTGTGTAGTTAAGGCTGGAGAATTGAGGCTGCTGATGACATGTGCTGAAGCAGAAATACAGTCTGCTTTTCCATGCTTGCAGGGGTCGGCTGGAATTTGTTGAGGTAGATTATCTTCTCTATGGCTGGGTACTTTTCCTTTCACTGACCTTCACTGGTTTCTCGAGTATATATATATATTATATATATATATATATAATATATATATATATATATATATATATACATATATATACTCTTACTCTTTACTCTTTTACTTATATATATATATATATATATATAGTCTGCTTACAACCTGAATTTGCTTTTTATAAAATTATCTCCGATACTTCATGAGTGTAGCCTCACCCACTAAGATGTTTGGAGAACTCATATGTGTTTTAGCTGATGAGTACGGGACACTTTTATCTGCTGCAATATTTGCAACTTTTAATAAAGCCTGTCTTTGTATGAAACAATTGTACTAAAAAACTAATCCATTCTTGTTGCTTTTTTCTCGTTTATAATCACCCCACATTATTGTATGGTTAATACCATATAGTTTTCTGGTGCATCTAAGTTAAGTACCGCATTCAAGTGAATTCATTAGAACTGACTTGAATCTTAATTGCTTTTACTGTATATATATATATATATATATATATATATACTCTTACTCTTTACTCTTTTACTTGCTCCATGCTGGAGCACCGCCTTTAGTCGATCAAATCGATCCCAAGACTTATTCTTTGTAAGCCCAGTACTTATTCTATCGGTCTTTTTTGCCGAACCGCTAATTGACGGGTACGTAAACACACCAGCATCGGTTGTCAAGCAATGCTAGGGGACAAAGACAAACACACACACACATATATATACATATATACGACAGGCTTCTTTCAGTTTCCGTCTACCAAATCCACTCTAAAGGCATTGGTCGGCCCGGGGCTATAGCAGAAGGTACTTGCCCAAGATGCCACGCAGTGGGACTGAACCCGCAACCATGTGGTTGGTTAGCAAGCTACTTACCACACAGCCACTCCTGCGCCTATATATATATATATATCTATATATATATATATATATCTATATATATATATATATAATATATATATATATATAAAATATTATTCGAGACAAAACCACTATTTTGCAAAACAAACAAGAAAGACTTAATCAATACATAAAATTTTAATAAATAGTCAAAAAAAACCGCCACTACAATCGTTTCTTGTCTTGATCGACAATCTTCAGGTGGACTTCCAATAATTCAGTGTCAATTTATTCCCTAATATTTATTATATATATATATATAATATATATATATATATATATATATATATATATATATATATAGAATATATATATATATATATATATATATATATATTCACTTTATATATACCTTTCCAAATGCCAACCATTCCAAAAATGTGACAGGTGCTTTTTATGTGCCACAGGCAAAGGCAGTGCCATATGACTATGATTTCACTTGGCACAGGCAAGTGAAATCATTCCTTCTCAACCACAGGGTTTCAGGTTCAGTCCCACTGCATGGTACCTTGTGCAAGTGTCTTCTACAATAGCCTTCGGTCGACCAAAGCCTCGTGAGTGGATTTGGTAGACGGAAACTGGGAAAAGCCCATTATATATGTGTGCATGTGTGTGAGTGTGTGTGTGTGTGTGCATGTGTGTGAGTGTGTTTGTGTGTGTGTGTGTGAGTGTGCTTGGGTATGTGTCATATAGGTGTTATGTAAGAGCCAATGATTGAATAATTTTTCATTTAATGTGGTACAATAGCCACCAATTAATACATATTTTTGGTTAATTAAACATATTCAACATTCATTATGGTAAACATCTATCTGGGCCCATCACCTCCCCACCACCACTACCATCTTCACCATCACTTGCTACCATATATATATATATATTGTGAGTGGATTGGGTAGACGAAAACTGAAAGAAGGCTGTTGTATATATATATATATATATATAATATATATAATATATATATATATATATACATATACATGCATGTATGTATGTATTTCTGTGTCTGTTTGTCGCTTAACCATATATATATACAGATAGATAGAATAGAATAGAATAGAATAGATAGATAGATAGATAGATGGAAAGAGAGAGGGAGAGATGGAGAGAGTATCTGGAAGTTAATTTGCCGTTGTTCGTGTAGTTCCATCCAACCTCATCATATAAATTAATTAGGTAAAATGCTCCAGCTGTGACTATCCAATATTTTATGTATCAGGAAGTGTTATTTGGCTGACAGACTAAACATATCGCTCAGTTTAGCACAGAAAATGCTGTTTGGGTGCCTTTAGATTTGGTGATGGACTTCATTCACACAGGACCTGTGTCAGTCAATGTCAACCAGGCATATATGCAAACATATATGTGAAGGCCTGGGTGTAAGTTGCCCATGCCTGCAGTTCTTCCCTCTGCATAACAACCCATATTTGTCCAAGACAAGGGATGCCTTCTGGCTCAATCCTGTGTTGATACACCTTAGCACCAGTAGGATCAGAGGAATGACTGCCAGAAGCACACAGAGCCCAGCACAGCTGGAATAAACAGTGGTAGACAGCATAAGGCCTTGCTCAACCTCCTAATTTCTTCTTCTTCTTCTCCTCCCTCCTCTTCCTCGTCTTCTTCTCCTCCTCCTTGTCTTCTTCTTCTTCTCCCCTCCTCCTCCTTGAGCAAGTGTCTTCTACTATAGCCTCGGGTTGACCAAAGCCTTGTAACTAGATTTGGTAGATGGAAACTGAAAGAAGCCCGTTGTATATATGTAAATATATATATATGTGTGTGTGTGTGTGTGTGTTTGTGTGTCTGTTAGTCTCCCCAACATCACTTGACATCTGATGCTGGTATGTTTACGTCCCCATAACTTATTGATTTAGCAAAAAGAGGCCGATAGAACAAGTACTAGGCTTACAAAGAATAAATCCTGGGGTTGATTTGTTCGACTAAAGGCACTGTTCCAGCATGGCCGTAGTAAAAAAAAAAAAAGAATACAATTTGTACTAAATTTTTTCCTGGACCCTTAAAATACTAATGTCTGCTGTGGATCCCCAATTTACTATTTTGCCTATGTGGAACCCCACAGGAGTCATATGAACTCCCATGAGTCAAATGGAGCCCTCAGGGGTTATTTGGAACCCCCAGGGGTCATATAACCATTGTTGACTTGACAGAAGGGAACAGACGTTGTTTAGCCCTGGGTCAGAGCAGGTTGAGCAAACCTACAATCAAACACATACCAGCTGTTTTAACACCCTGCTCTTTCAACCATAGTATACTCTTTACTTGTTTCAAGTCATTAGACTGCGGCCATGCTGGAGCACTACCTTTAATCGAGATCGACCCCAGGTCTTATTCATTGGAAGCCTAGTACTTAATCTATCGGTGTCTTTTGCCGAACCGTTAAGTTACAGGGACGTAAACACACCAGCATCGGTTGTCAAGTGATGTTGGGGGGACAAACACAAACACACAAACATATATATACACACACACACACACACACACTTATGTATACATATATACGATGGGCTTCTTTCAGTTGCTGCCTACCAAATCCATTCACAAGGCTTTGGTCGGCCCGAGGCTATAGTAGAAGACACTTGCCCAAGGTGCCACGCAGAGGGAATGAACCTGGAACCATGTGGTTGGTAAGCAAGCTACTTACCTCACACACACACTCCTGCGCCTATATCTAAGAATACTTAATTCAGAGTATCCTTAACTTTCTTAAGACTATTGTATGAGTTGGTTGTGTTTCTAGCCTGCGAAGTGACCACTTAGAAGAATTTTATTGCATCAGCTCACAGATCAAAGACGTTCCAGCCATGACACTCCTATCTATTTTAAATTCAGGCACAGTATATCTAGAACTACATTATCAAATGAAACCCTAATTTTTCATCACACAGGAGTGTGTTACGTGAGGGGGTGGGATTTGACTGCTGTTTCTAGCTTGTCGGTGCATCGCACTGAGTCTTGCACCATCACTTTGCAAGAGTCTGTCTCTGTAGGGAGGCTCCTTATGTGGTCGGTGTGGGTGTGTGAGTATGTGTGTGATGTGTGAGTGTGGTGTGTGTATAAATATATGTCTTCGGTGTGTAAATGTGTGTTGTGTGTGTATAAGGATCTGAGAAAGCGGCGGCCAGCTGGCAGAATCGTTAGCACGCCGGATGAAATGCGTAGCCGTGTTCCAGCTGCCGTTACGTTCTGGGTTCAAATTTCGCCGAGGTCGACTCTGCCTTTCATCCTCTCGGGGTCGATAAATTAAGTGCCAGTTACGCACTGGGGTCGATATAATCGACTTCATCCCTTTGTCTGTCCCCTTGTGGTTAGTAAAGAAATAGGATCTTTTCTTTTTGAAAGCCAGATTTTCCTAGTTGAAACTTCGTATTGGTTAAAATTCGCAGATTTAAACTACGTTTAAACTTATAAAATACATTTTTGTCAAAAAAGCTAGTTGAAATTATTGTTTTCTTTTGACACAATCTACCAGTATACGAAGTTTCAAATTATTTAATTAACTAGAAAAATTTGGCTTTCAAAAAGAAAAGATCCTATATATGTATGAGTGTGTGCGTGTGTGTCTCAGTTTATGAGTGTATGTGTAGAGTCCGTAGTGCGTGTGTGTGTGTATGTATATGTGTATATATGTGTTTGTGAGTCTCAGCGTATGAGCGTACATGTAGCGCCTATACGTAACCACACACACACACACACATATACACACTTACGCACGCACGCGCACTGACACGAACGTAGAGGAATCGCAAGAGAGGGAGGAAGAACAAGAGGAGAAGCTGGAGTAGCTACAGAGAGAGAGAGAGATAAAGAGGAAAAAGTAAATAAAAAAGTAAAAGTAAAAGGGGGGGGAGAGCACGTTGCAGAGACCAGCCTCGTTCTGAGAGCGAGTGAGAGAGAGACAGAAATGGAAATGGCGACCATAACACGCAGCAAGTGAGTAGATACATATATATTCAGCGTGTATATAATATATATATATATATGTGTATATAATATATATCTGTACATATATGTATATGTGACTGTGTGTGTGTGTCGTGGTGTGTTGTGTGGTTCTCTGATGTTGGTTTGTGTTTGATCGTAAGAGGATGGTTGTGTGTAAAAGGGGGTGGTGGAAATGGTTGGCTGTGATGCTCGGGGTTACTGGTGGTTGTGGTGACGGAACAATAAAATATCCTTTTCCCCCACCCCCCCAAGGTGTGTATATATATATATATATATATATATACATACATACATATATATAGAGAGGTACTACCTGAGAACAGTGGTTCCGGTGCGCGCACTCGCGTAGTCGCGCATCCGCGCTAGCCCAGTCGTGACTAGTCGATCCTACAACGACTACCCTTAGCAAAGTAAATAAAACACAAAATAAATTAATTTTTGTTAAACAAAGTAAATAACGCACAAAAACACAAAGTAAGGATCGACTAGTCATGACTAGCTAGCGCGAGTGCGCGCACCGGGACCGCTGTTCTCAAGTAGTACCCTATGTGTGTGTGTATATATATATGTATGTATGTAACGTGGTGGAGGTCGCTTGTGTTATTATCACGTTGGCAGACGAAGCCGCTGAAGCCCTTTCGATAATAACTGCAACCAGCTGATAATCCATAACAAATAAAACAGTTTGAACCCCACTAATTCTGATGACAGTAACCCCGTTTGATGACAAGTGTCCTTGGGTGTGTCGCAACACGTTTGCTTCCCACTCCCTTGGTTGTGGGTTCGGTCTCACTGTGTGACACTTTGTGACTAGTATCTTCTACTGTGTAGCTTCTGACCAAGTAGATGCCTTGTGGGTGGGTTTGGTAGAACACCGAAAGCCCATCGTCTATCTATCTACTTCTCTGTCTACATCTATCTATCTCTTTCTCTGTCTATATCTATCTATCTCTCTATCTATCTACCTATCTACCTACCTATCTATCTACCTATCTATCTATCCATCTGTCTACCTACCTACCTATCTACCTACCTACCTATCTATCTACCTACCTACCTATCTATCTATCTATCCGTGTGTATCTATATATGTATCATCTCTAACGTCTGTTTCCCATGCTGGATATATATGTCTGTGTATGTGTTTTTGTGTCTGTTTTGTCTCCCATTGCCACTTGACAACCACCTTTGATGTGTTAACGTGCCCATAACTTAGCAGTTCGACCTGGGAGACTGTTGGAACAAGTACCTGGCTTAAAAGAGAAATATAAGTTTTGGGGTTGGTTCGTTTGACCAAAATTCTTTAAGACTGTGTTCCAGCATGGCCACAGTCTAATGAGAGAAACAAGTAAAAGGTAAAAGATATATGTGCATGGGTGGTACCGAAACATGCTGCTTGGTCAGAACAATCAGCCATAGGACAAAATCCTGTTGAGTATTTGCTTTTATCTCCACCCTAAAGGGTGGGTGGAGGTCTCCTTGCCTTGATGTTTGATAGTTGTAAACGAGTGTCACCGTTGAACAAGTGGTGTTCTATATTTCCAGTCTTCCGTGAAAACATGTCTGGCCTTCAGGGGAAATGTTACCTTGCTTGGAAAGAAGTGAGGGCTGGTGACAGGGAAGGCATCTACCTGTAGAAAATCCATCTCAACTAATTCTATCCAAGCCATGCAAGCATAGAAAAGTGGATGTTAAACCAGGGGTTATCAATCATTTTTTTTTATCTATGGACCCTTTGATTGTTATTTTATTCTGGTGTTTAAAAACTAGTTTTATAGAATTGTATTTATTAATGTTTTCACACATTAATTTGCATAGGTTGAACTCTGTAAAATGTTAGAGAAAGAAACCCAGCTGTTTCTTGCAATACATACCAACACATACATCTAAAGCAAAATTTCTTCAGGTTCTCAACCATTTTGGTATGGGTTGGACAGTTTGACTGAGGGCTGGCGAGCCTGAAGGCTGCACCAGGCTCCAATCTGATCTGGCAAAGTTTCTACGGCTGGATGCCCTTCCTAACGCCAACCACTCCAAGAGTGTAGTGGGTGCTTTTACTCGCCACTGTCATGAGGGCCAGTCAGGTGAGATTTTTCAGGATCTGTTAAAGCACCAAGGTAGAGTTGAGGATAGAGCACCTGTGTACCAACGATGTGTACTGACATGTATGTACTTGTTAAAGTAAATATCGATTTGTCCTTCCAGTTATTATGCACACCTCCACAAGTACTGGCTGAATACACACTGTGTCATCAAAGTTATACCTGAGTACACTCACTGCATGTTTCCACAATTCTACAACCACTACAGGCTCCAGATCCAAACATATGGAACATTCCAAGTTAGGTGAAGAATAAAACCATAACACAGATATATATTGTGTCTGGGGAGAGTCATATTGTTTTAATTCATTATTACCGAACACACCCACTGGTTCGATTTTTACTCATTTACTATTTATATTTTTTCTTCCAAAATTGTCATTACTTTTGCTACTTTGTCAATGGATGGTGAAAACTTTGGAAGGAAAAACATAAATAATGAGTGGAAATCAAACCAGTGTGTGTGTTAGATATTTGTGTACCATTTCTCTGTTTTTTCTTCCATCCTTGTTTTCGTATACATTCGCTGCTTTCTTCCAAGGAATCTAGTGCTCTTAGCTTGGTTTTTCCTTGGGGCTGGCCAGAGTGGAGCAATCTCAAGTATAAGCAGCCAAAATTGCAAAGATAATCTGGAACTCAACTGAGGAAAGAAAACTTTGAATGAACCATCCATGTTTTTTCTTATCCCTCTTTTGTATCATCTGTCTGGATGCTTTGTTGTCCTTTTTTTGTATCATCCAGCTGTCTGGATGTTTTGCGTTCTTGTCCCATTTTTTGTATTCCTTTATATATAGGCACGTAAAAAGCACCCACTATACTCGCGGAGTGGTTGGCGTTAGGAAGGGCATCCAGCTGTAGAAACACTGCCAGATCAGACTGGAGCCTGGTACAGCCCCTGGCTTCCCAGACCCCGGTCGAACCGTCCAACCCGTGCTAGCGCGGAAAACGGACGTTAAACGATGATGATGATATATATATATCTAAAAATGGTAAGATAACAAAAGAATGAAAGAGACCTCGATATTATGTAAATAGAGGAATTTATCTGTAAACGTAATATGTGACAATTATTCGGTAGCCATGCAGCCTGGATTTCCACTTATGCATCCGAAACTCGGAGTTTTATCATGGCTACCGAATAATTATCACATATTACATTTACAGATATATATATATATAATATATATATATATATATATATATACACATATATATATACATACACATACAAACATTTATGTGTTAGTCTCTCTGTCTGTCTATCTATGTATTACCTTATAAAAAGCACCTGGTACAGTCTGTAAAATGGTTGGTGTTAGGAAGGGCATCCAGTTGTAGAAACCTTGCCAAAGCAGACAACAGAGTTTGGCATAATCTGCTGACTTGCCAGTATGGAGGACTGATATTAAGTGATGATGATGGTTTACATATATATATATATATATTATGGTTTCAATGTTTTTTTGCCACAAGGGTAGCAATTTTAGGGGAGGGGATGAGTCAGTTGCATCATCCTCAGTATGCAACTGGTACTTGTTTTATCCACCCCCGAAAGGATGAAAGGCAAAGTCGACCTTGGCGGAATTTGAACTCAGAATAGAGTGACAGGCAAAATACTGTTGAGGATTTTGTCCAGCATGCTAACAATTCTGCCAGCTCGCAGCCTTTTCATATATGTAGGACTGGCTGTGTGGTAAGTAGTTTGAACACTGGTGATGGTGCCTTTTATCTCTTCATCTTTTGTTTTTTTCGTGAATTCTCCCCTAGATATATATATTTATATGTGTGTGTGAGACAGGCTTCTTTCAGTTTATGTCTACCAAAGCCTCAGAAGGCTTTGGTTTGCTTGAGGCTATCTTAGAAGACACTAGCCCTAGGTGCCATGCAGTGGGATTGAACCCGGAACCACGTGGTTGTGAAGCAAGCTTCTTACCACACAGCCACCACTGCACCTATGTATATATATATATATAAATAGATGAGTGTATTTTTACCTTGTTTTTATTCATATATATATATATATATATATATATACACACACAAACACAAATTTATAGGTATATATTTATATATATATACATACATACATGTGTTATTGTGTCTGTGTTTGTCCCCCTACTACTGCTTGATAACTGGTGTTGGTCTGTTTACATCCATGTGACGTAGCAGTTTGGCAAAAGCACCTGATAAAATAAGTATCAGGCTTTACAAAAAAAGAATACTCGGATTGATTGATCTGACCAAAATTCTTCAAGGCGGTGCCCCAGCATGGCCACAGTCTAATGACTGAAACAAGTAAAATAAAAAAGACACTGAAGTAAAAAAAAGTAAAAATGGTGTGTTTGTGTGTCGGTATTGACAGCAAGTGTGTCAGTCAATAAGTTTTAATTAAAACCATAGCACCTCCCCCTTCACCATGCACACACAGAGTAATTAGTAAGGCTATCTTAATTAATCTTTGATCTGTCTAAATTTATCTTGTCTAGCAAGAATCTAAATGTCCCAACAATCACAAAGGTGGTGATGATGATGATGGTTCTGTGGTGTGATGGCATTAATGATGATGTGGTGAAGGTGATGTTGGTGGTGGTGGTGATGAAAGTGATGGTGATGGTTCTGTGGTATGATGGCAATAATGATGATGATGATGCTGTTGAAGTAGTGGTTGATGATGATGATGGTGGTGGTGATGACGGTGATGTTTTTTTTTTCTTGTTAGCCAGAAGGGCAAGATAGAGAAAAAACTGAAAATCAGAGGTTTATAAACACATGTGATGACAGAATGCTATATATGACAACAACAACAACAACAATAATCGTTTCTACTAAAGGCACAAGGCCTGAAATTTTGGGGAAGGGGACTAGTTGATTATATTGACCCCAGTGTTTCACTGGTACTTAGTTTATTGACCCCAAAAGAATGAAAAGCAAAGTTGACCGCGGTGGAATTTGAAGTCAGAGCATAGCAATGGGTGAAATACTGCTAAGCATTTCATGAAGCATGCTAACAATTCTGCCATTTGCCGCCTGAATAATAATAATAATAATAATAATAATAATAATGATAATAATAATAACAAGAGCACTTGGAGAGCACAAACTTCTGCCAAAGCAACACCAATGTCCTCTCAACGATTAGTCAGAGATGATTTTTAAAATGAGAATATCTGAAATAAACTCAACTGCTCTCACAAATGAGAATACTAAAAAGGAACCCAACCGCTCTCAAAAATCAAGTAAAAAAAATGAAAAAATTATCCAGACTCCTTGTCTGGTACCGGATTGATCCCAAAATCTGATCAGATCATGCCAGTCATGAGGCCAAACATCCCTGAAAGTTTCATCAAAACCCACCCAGCTGTTCTTGAGATATCTTGTCCACAGACAAACAAATGCGACTGAAAACAATATCTCCGCATTCTCTAAGGTGGAGGTAATAAGCCTTCCTGTAATAGATACATGGCCAGAAGTTTTGAAGAAGCAGGATAGTTGATAACATGACCCCAGTAAGTGACTCCTACATATTTTGTAGATCTCAAAAGGATGAAAATCAAGGTTTACTTTAGCGCAATATGAACTCAGAATGTAAACATGGGCAAAATGCTGCTTGTTCCTCCATTGGATTTCATATTGAACCCCCAAAATACGTCAATGTTGCTGCCAGGAGCTCTACTCACAAGACATCAAAGGTGGTTTGGCCATACTCTCCGTCAGCCTCCCATGGGAATTCGTTCGTGAAGCATTCCGCCCAGCCCCCCCTCCCAGGCTGGTGCAAGTGAGCTGGAGGACAACTGAAGATGTGGCTGGTGAAAGTAAAGGAAGACATGGAGGCACAATTGGACCCCCGTGTCTATGGTCTTTGGCGGTGCAACGAGGAGTAGGTATTCATTACAGTCCTGATTTTGGCCAACTGTTGGCTGTGGTCATTCGTGAGAGATGTGGTGACCTTGTTGGTCAGAATCGGTTCAAATCAACCTGGATGAATTCTACTGCGAGTACAAGTACGTACCCCATTTCATGGTAACAGTGTTCCATCAAGTACTCAATCCAACCCTTTCCATAATTTCTTCATACATGATATAGTTGAGCCTAGAAGTTCTTAGAATGGCTCTGAGACATCGCCTGTGGAAGTTATTTGCAGTTCTTTTCATTCTGTTGATCTTTTTTTATCTTTCTCAGGCATAAGTCACTGCTGGACAGGATGATGGTTATATTCACTATATTCTGGTGGAATTTGTAGTCTTGGTTGATAGAAGAAGAATGGTACCATACAGATTCCAAGCACCAGAAGACAGCTGGAGCTTGGCTCTGCTTTCCCTGTTATCCTCATTAGCAATATCACTGCTTGGTACATAAAAGAATTAAGAATCTCCAGAGTCTGATTCTCCAGCCGAAATTGTTGTTGCTGTCTCTTACCAGTTTTGTTCTTTTCTACTCTAGGTATAAAGCCTGGAATTTTTGGAGAGGAGGGGACCAGTCTATTAGATCAACCCTAGTATGATATGGGTACTTAATTTATCGATCCTGAAAGGATGAAAGGCAAAGTCGACCTCTGCGGAATTTCAACTCAGAACATAAAGACAGACAAAATATCACTAAGCATTCTTTTCTATGCTAGGCACAAGGCTCGAAATTTGGGGGTGGGGGGCTAATTGATTAGATCAACCGTAGTATGCAGCTGGTACTTAATTTATCGACCCTGAAAGGATGAAAGTCGACCTCGGCGGAATATGAACTCAGAATGTAGACAGATAAAATACCTATTCCTTTACTACCCACAAGGGGCTAAACATAGAAGGGACAAACAAGGACAGACACACAGATTAAGTCGATTATATTGACCCCAGTGCGTAACTGGTACTTAATTTATCAACCCCGAAGGGATGAAAGGCAAAGTCGACCTCGGCGGAATTTGAACTCAGAATGTAACGGCAGACGAAATACGGCTACGCATTTCGCCCGGCGTGCTAACGATTCTGCCAGTTCGCCGCCTTTCTTACCAATAATGTTGATTCAAAGAACAGCCTTTGAGCTGCTGCTGTTTAGACTGGTAGTTGTGCTTTGCATAACTGCAGATGTGGTACTAAGGGGTCTCCTGTTCATCTGTGGAATCAAGGTCTGTGATTCCAAGCCTTCTTCTATCATACTGTCAATTTTGGTCAACTTACTCTGCAAGGTCTCGGAGTAGATAGTGTTAGTTGAAGGCTACCAAACCTGCCATACACAGACAACTTCAGCCTTATATAGAGAGAGATGAAGTTGATGACGGATGACATTAATATGGACAGCATCAGACAAGATTATTTTTTGTGTTGGGGTCTCATGGTTTAACCAACAGCATAAACAACAATAACAAGAGGCTGGCTGCTGGTGCTGTGCAGCTAAAATGCATATGTTAATTACATCGACCCCAGTACGCAACTGGTACTTATATTCTCGACCTCAAAACGGATCAAAGGCAAAGTCGATCTTGGCAGAATTTGAACTCAGAGCATAACTAATCATCTTGTCTGACATAACTAATCATCTTGCTTCCCATCGACACGATTCCAGGTTCAGTCCCTTGAGCAAGTGCCTTCTACTATAGCCTCGGGCTGACCTAAGCCTTGTGAGTGAATCTGGTAGATGGAAACTGAAAGAAGCCCGTCGAGTGTGTGTGTATATATATATATATATATATATATATATATATGTGTGTCATTGTGTCTGTGGGTTTTCACCATCGCTTGACAACTGATGTTTATGTCCCCAAAACTTAGCGGTTCAGCAAAAGAAAACCGATCGGATAAGTACTGGGCTTACAAAGAATAAGTCCTGGGGTCGACATGTTCGAGTAAAGGCGGTGCCCCAGCATGGCCGCAATCAAATGACAGGAACATGTATAAGAACAAAAGAAAATGGCTTTAAATTCCGGCACAATGCCAGCAATTTTTTTTTTTTGCTGGAGTGGGGTGGGGGTAAACTGATTACATCGACTCCAAAAGACGAAATGCAAAGTCGGTCTCAGTGGAATTTGAACTCAGAACGTAAAGACGGATGAAATGCCGCTCAGCATTTCGTCCGGTTAAGCTAACGATTGTTCCCGCTGACTGCCTTAACAAAATGCATAATATTAATTAACAATTTATAATTCGCTTTATTTTGCCATGGCGACACCAAAAACAAAACATCAGAGACGACTGTTAAAATTATTTATCATTGTTATTAAGGCTGGCAGAATCGTTAGCGGTATTCCGTCAGCCGCTACGTTCTGAATTCAAATTCCGCCGAGGTCGACTTTGCCTTTCATCCTTTCGGGGTCCATTAACCCATTTTAACCCGCTGCCCTCATTTAAGGACAGTTGTATTGGGTTTGTTTACTCCAATAAAGGTTAACTGGACACTTCCGCATGTTTGTTATCCCTATTTATATGACTATCTTCAAAATTTCGACAGGGTTAAAATGCGTTAAATAAGTACCAGTTACGCACTGGGGTCGATGTAATCGACTTAATCCGTTTCCCCCAAATTTCAGGCCTTGTACTTCCAGCAGAAAGAATAATTATTTGTCATAGTTATACAAACAAAACAAACTTCAAATGCTGTGTTGGGGTTGTTTCTTATCTACACGGCAACCCCTATTGAGCCATATGATCAAACGCGCCCCAACCGTGACCAATACTGCTTGTACTCTAAGTACAGTGCACCGTATAATTAACACATGTTCGAACATATCCTTGTTTTCAAAGACTGTAAACGACATGGTTTTGAAGGCGGTGTAGCTGCTATTTCTTGCATACTTAGCGATCGTGTAAAGGCCTGCCTTTCCCGCGCGTATGTACCCCTTGTGTGTGTGTGTGTGTAGGAGATTGTGTGGCGTTTATTCTTGTTTCAAGGACATCGGCAAGGCCATCTGTCTGTCTGACATACATAGAAACGAACCAATAAGGCGGAAGTAAGCAGCGAAGGGAAGGTATTCATCATGGTCGCTCGGCCTGGCTAGAAATAACAGTCGAATCTCTCCCTCAAATATTCCTCATCGTTTTAAATAAAAAAAATTAAAAGAAAGAAAGAAAGAAAGGGGTCATATTGGGAAATGATGCAGACCTGGTTATAATATTTTGAAATAAATGAATAAAATAAAAGGCGTGATGTTTGTATTTGAAATGATGTAGGTATCCATGATCAGGCACGACCTGGGGTTAAAATACCTTCCGCGCCATGTCGGTTAGGATGAGTGTATTTTTGCGGGAAAAAGGCTGGCGACTATTTGTCTGTGTATATATATATGTGTTTATACACGCTGATTCACCGATGCGTATGTTTAACTAACATCCATCGAACGAGACCTTTGGGTACGAGGAAATTAATCCGGATTATCTAATCACAAAATACATTTTTATTTCGACGCACCACGTCTCAAGTATGGTAGACTGCAGTTAACAAGGCAGCTTTGGGATGTGTGTGTGTGTGCATTACACACACACTTGAAGTCGCTTATTATGATCAGGAACAACGTTAGCAAACGATTATCATCGGAAAGGCTTCGTTCCAAAGTGATCGTATTAAGCGGCTTGCACTGAATATAATCATGGATAACGTTATCAAACGGCTATTATTATCGCAACGGCTTCGTTCCAAAGTGATCATATTAAACAACTTCCCCTGTATAGAGTGACGGATCACATAATCCGGACGACATTATCAAATGGTTATTATTATCGCCAAGGCTTCGTCCCCAAGTGATAATATTAAGCAACTTCCATTGTATATGAATCAGAGCTAACGTTGTTCGGTTAACACTAACGAACAGTTATTATTATCATCGCAAAGGCTTTCGTCCCAAAGTGATCATATTAAGCAGCTTTTCCCTGTTATATAGTAAAGAAATAACAGACATTAATTATATTTTCTTAATGAAGGAGCATATGCGTGGTTTCTACCATTGCGTTACGTGCAATTTATGTCCATTCCAATATGATAAATATACCATCAGTGGAATGGTAAAAAAACAAATAAATAACTGCAAATTCCTTCTGAAACCCCTGTCCCTCCATTCCCTTCCACGTTCATCACCAATAACAACAACAACAATAATAATAATCTTCATACATTAATAAAAAAATAAAACAGAATCTGATATCTTCTACCTTGTTCTGGGATCGAACCATTGGTCCATATCTATGTGGAAGATAAACCCGAGCCTTTCTTTTTCATCTGGTGCTGCCCAAATATTTACCAATTTATGCAAAAAAACGTTTTGTCTGTTTTCCTTTTTTTCTGTTTGTTTTGTTTGCGTGTGTGTTTTTGTTGTTGTTTTTTGTATATTTTACGTGTGTGTGCGTGTTTCGTTCCAGTTGCTGGAATCTAACGGGAAGCACTGTTCCAGTTTTAGAACCTACCTTCCCGAAATAGGGGGAGCTAACTCTAGAGGAGTGGGAGGAGATCGTGGTGGTGTTGAGTTTAGTAGTGGTGATGATGAGGATGATGATGATGATGGTAGTGGTGGTGCTGACGATGATGATGATGATGATGATGATGGCGGTGGTAGAGGTACAGGCGGTGTTGTTTAGCCCCAGGTCAGCTCTGATCAAGTGTCCCAATAGGTATTCTAGCCATGACCATCTCGTATTATTTTTTTCCCCCTGTTTATACAAACAGTATCTCGGACTTCCGTTTTTTTTGTTTATTTTTGTTTTTAACGGAATGTGTTGCGTGTTATGAAGGAAATAAATACAGCTGCTTTTTCTAGCAAGTCGAGCGACCGCGTAGGGTTGCCTTCACTGGAATTCAAGTTGATGATGATGATGATAGTGTAAATGCTATTGGTGATGACATTGTTTAACCCAAGGCAGCCATTTTGACCCCCCCCCCCCATTTCTCACTCTCTCTCTCTCTCTCTCTCCCTATATATAGGGTAAAAAATTATTAATTTAATAATTAACAAATTTTACCAAGTAGCTTCAGTATGGAAAAAAACCCATTATCTGTAAAAACTTATATAAAAAGTTGTTTTTTTATAATTATAAATATAATTAACCCTTAATTATATATATATATACACACACACACTCTCTCTCTCTCTTGATAACTTTTCAACCGCAACGTTTTTTTTCTTGTTACATTTTTCTTTTTTTTTTAAACCAGGCGACATTTCACCGCCTGTCCTTCGTTTCCCATTCCTTTTCCTAAACAGTAGTGTAACATTCGACTGCTATTTCTAGCAGAGCGAACTACCGTTGATGATGATGACAATGGTGGTGGTAGTGGTGGTATTATGGCTCTCATACTTTTTGTCCTTAAAAAAAAATAGTTTTGGATTGAGTACAAAATTACGACCGGAAGAAATCTCCGAAAAACGAAATCGAAAAGTTAGACGAACAACATGTAACCCAATGTCTTGTATCTTTTACCTGTTTCAGTCATTAGACTGCGGCCATGCTGAGGCACCACCTAGAGTTTTAATTCAACGAATCAGCCCTGTACTTATTTTTGTTTTGAAAAAGAAAACCCAGTATTTATTGTTTCGGTGTCTTTTGCCGAATCGCTAGCTTGAAGGAACGTAAACAAACCAGCACCGTTTGTCGAGCGTGGGGGAGGGGGCAGACACACACACGCATACACATACATCTACCAAATTCACTCACAAGGCTTTTGGTTGGGCTGAGGCTATAGTAGAAGACACTTGTTCTCCAGTTCATTGAGGAATGCAAGCCACCCTACCACACCTAGGGCTGGATCTTGTGGTGGTGCCTGCAGAATGGTGTCTTGTAAAAATATGAGTGTGATGGGGGCAACAGGAAATCCTCTTTTTTATTCTCCTACACATCCGTTGTTGATAACCTGCAACATCAAAATAAAAATCAAATGGAAATTGTAGTTAAGATACGCATGCCGGTGACACATAAAAAGCACCGTCCGAATGTGGCTGATGCCAGCGCTGCCTGACTGGCGTCCATGTCAGTGACACGTAAATGCACCAATCGATCATGGCCATTTGCCAGCCTCCTCTGGCCCCTGTGCTGGTGGCATGTAAAAAGCACCCACTACACTCACAGAGTGGTTGGCGTTAGGAAGGGCATCCAGCTGTAGAATCACTGCCAGATCAGACTGGAGCCTGGTGCAGCCTCCTGGCTTCCCAGACCCCGGTTGAACTGTCCCACCCATGCTACCATGGAAAACGGGCATTAAACGATGATGATAATGATGATGACTTGCCCAAGGTACTATGCAGTGGGACTGAACCCAGAACCATGTGGTTGGGAAGCCAGCTTCTTAACCGCACAGCCATGCCTGCGTAGAAATCCTGTCATTGTCTCTTAATGTGGTTTTCTTACATATTTGGCACAGCCCTCAATTGTGCAGACACTTGATCTCGTGGTTAACACGTTTGCTCTGTGACATTGTTGTAGCAGATTCAACCCCCACTGCACAATAGCTTGAGCAAGTTCTTTATCTCCGAGGTCATTTTGTGCTTTTCATTTTTGGGGTCAATAAAATAAAGTGCCAAACCAGGGGCCAAAGATGGGCGGAATTGTTAAATATGATGGACAAAATGCTTTGTGGTATCTATTCTGGTTTTTGCATTTCCATGTACCGGGGCTGGTACCTCTTGCAAATTTGTCTGTCTCTAGCCACAGTTATACTTATTTATTTACTTAACCCCTTCTTTATATACTTAACCCCTTATTCATTTACTTAACCCCTTCTTTATATACTTAGCCCCTTATTTATTTACTTAACCCCTTAGCATTCAGGTTACCCAATCAAATGTAATGCTTATTCATTCATATTGTTTTGAGTTTATCACACATTAACCTGTGGCCTTCAGATTTTTATGATGTGATTGTTTATTTTTAGAATGGCATTGAAGGGTAGGTGTAAGATGCCGGATCCAGTCAGTTTGAACAGAAAACAGGGAAAATATTTGGGTTACTTTTGCTAAAGAGTTTAACCCTTCACTACCTATGGAGTAAAAGCTTAAGTAGTGACAACCCAGAGCAAAGAAAATCATCAAGGGCCGATGCTCCATAGACCCACAATATTTCTCCATTCTGGGTCATCTTTTTCTCTTTCAAGTCTTCTTGGATTTGAATTGTAATTAGTGCTCCTGTAACTTCATTTATTTTTTTTTTGTCTGTAGGTAGGGAGTGTTTGTTGGTCCTCTGTACAAACCTACTTTTACCTCTGGGAAGAGGTTGTCTATTCTTGTCTGGATTGGCCATGAAAGGTTTCTCTCTCCAAACGAAAGGAAGGTTGTATGAGGCAATTCCAGATGGTCATGAAATATGGACCCTGAATGCCGAGGACATGTGAATTGGGTGGTGTTAGGAAGGGCTTTGAGCCATAGAAACCATGCCACACGAAACAGTGAAGCATGGCACAGACCCCTGGCTTGCCTGGACGTCTTAAACGATCCAGCCCATGCCAGCATGGAAAAAAAACGTTAAATCCTACTCCTCTTCCTCCTCCTTATCATCATCATCATCGTTGCAATTAACATCATCGTTGCATTCAGCTAATGTCATCGCATTCAGGTAATGTTAACAACACAGCATTGCATTATGTATTCATGTATACCCATACCCATACACACACACGCACACACACACACACATACATCTATAGTAAATTCCATACAACGTCAGCTGCCCGCTGTTGCCAGTCTCTCTGCTCAGTGTTGCCAGATACAAAACTCTCCACCTTGTATCGGTGCACTTGCACTGAGATGCCACAATTTTTCAATTGTTACTTTTCCCCCTCCTCCTCTTCATAATGGTCACTTGATACCTCACAGCTGCACTTGATACTACATCCATACATACATACATGCACGTATATACGCATGCTCCCCCTCCACCGCCGACACCACCACCACCACCAATGCAATGGCATGTGTTTTTTTTTTATCTTTTACTTGTTTCAGTCGTTTGACTGTGGCCATGCTGGGGCAACACCTTGAAGAATTTTTACTCAAATCAATCGGTCCCAGTACATTTTTTTTGTCTTTTTGTTTTTAAGCCTGACACTTGTTTTGTCAGTCTCTTTTGCCAAACTGCTAAGTTACAGGGATGTAAATAAACCATCACTGGTTGCCAAGCAGTGGAGGGCAACAAAGACACACACACACACACACACACACACACACATAAGATGGGCTTCCTTCAGTTTCCATCTCCCAAATCTACTCACAAGGCTTTGGTCAGCTTGGGGTTACAGGAGAAGCCGCTTGTCCCATGTGCCATGCAATGGAACTGAACCTAGAGCCATGTAGTTGGGAAGCAAAATTCTCACACAACCACACTTGCACCTATATGCACACACACACACACACACACACACATATATATAGAGAGAAAGAGAGGTGCAGGAGTGACTGTATGGTAAAAAGCTTGCTTCCCAACCACATGGTTCCGGGTTCAGTCCCACTGCTTAGCACCTTGGGCAAGTGTCTTTTACTATAGCCTCGGGCCGACCAAAGCCTTGTGAGTGGATCTGGTAGACAGCATAGACAATGGATATTAAATTATGATGATTGTTTACTGTTAGAATGACACTGTAGGTTAGGTGTGAGAAGCCAGATCTGGGCTGGTTTGAGTCATAAAACAAGGAGAATTTTTGGGCAGGATATGGCCATTTTAAATGCTAAGGAACTTACTACCCTGTTCCCTTTTTTTCATTAGATATTATAAATATCTCTGATAGTCCAGCTTCATTCCCTACCATCAACTCCCTTATTGCTCTGTTGACCATACAGCTGGATACCTGGCCCCTCTGTTGGGTCTACATAAAGTACTCTTTCTCTGCATTCTCCACATTCAGCAGCCTCTCATGATGGCACTTCAGTGCTGATTTCTTATCAGTGTCAGTGAGAACAAGAGTTCTGTTATCATCCTGTGCACACTTCTACCTAACCATATCGTTATTTTCTCCAACAACCCAGAACACATTCCTCCAATCCTCACATTCCAAAACATGTGCAGAACACACACACACACATACATTTCTGTCTCTCTCCTTGCTCGGTGTACTTGGCTTTTAGCTGCTTTTTTTTACCACTTTGGCATCTTTCTCTCCTAGCCATCCTCTTCTAGTCTTTCCCCAGTGTGTCTTTTTTACCGTTATGACACCGCCTACAATATTGTGCCTTCACTATGTCACCCTGCATTTGGCAAGGACTTTGCACCAACCACAAACCTGATTCATAGCCTCCAGCAGATTGTCCTTAAAATAAAATAAAAAAATTACCAATTTCATTCTATATTTTGTTCTAGGTTGTATGCTTCTATCTTCTCCTCATTCTTGTTTTAAGCATCAGTTAACATCTCTCTGAATCTATGGCCAACAGAAAGGGCTCTTTCAACTTTCAGATCTTCTGCCACCAAATGGTCTTTCATCTCTGAGACAGATGAGCCCTTGCTTTGAAGTTGCTAACTTCTCGTTTATGTAAGAAGGTACATTCTTCAGGTGTGAAGAACTTGCCATTTATCACCATCCACTTATCTCGTTATGCCTATACAACATGCATCGGCGTGGCTGTGTGGTAAGTAGCTTGCTTCCCAACCACATGGTTCTGGGTTCAGTCCCACTGTGTCTTCTACTATAGCCTTGGGCTGACCAAAGCCTTGTGAGTGGATTTGGTTGACGGAAACTTAAAGATGCCTGTCATGTATATAGTATGTATATATATATGTATGTGTGTCTTTGTGTCTGTGTTTGTCCTCCCCCCACCTTCACTTGACAACTGATGTTGGTGTGTTTATGTCTCCGAAACTTAGTGGTTCAACAAAAGAGACCAGTAGAATAAGTACTAGGCTTACAAAGAATAAGGATCGATTTCTCCAACTAAAGGTAGTGCTCTAGCATGGGTGCAGTCAAATGACTGAAACGTGTAAAAGTGTATATATATATATATATATATATATCATCGTCATCATCGTTTAATGTCTGCTTTCCATGCTGGCATTGGTTGGATGGTTTGACTGAGGACTAACAAACTGGGAGGCTGCCCTAGGCTCCAATCTGATCTGGCAAGGTTTCTACATTTGGATGCCCTTCCTAATGCCAACCACTCCAAGAGTGTAGTGGGTGCTTTTTACATGCCGCCATCATGGGAGCCAGTCAGGCGTCACTGACATCGACCATGCTCAAACGATGCTTTTTATGTGCCACCAGCACGGGTCCCAGTCAGGTGGCACTGGCATCAGTCACTCTTGAATGGTGCTTTTTACATGCCACCTGCACAGGAGCCAGTCAAAATCAGGGAATAGTATAGAAGGAATCCATGCTACATATGTTTCGTAGCTAGCAGAACCTAGGAAGTAGTAATTACCCAAATGAGGCGTAATCTGTTAGCTACTCTTTGGCCAAAGATACCTTAATTAAATGAAGTTTACATTGTTGTCAAAGGATTCCACGTTGACTTGCAGGAGATTTGATAAATATGAGTAGCTAGCAGATTACCCCTCGTTTGGACAATTGCTACCTCCGAGGTTTTGCTAGCCAGGAAATATATTTAGCCTGGATTTTCTCTACTCCATACACACACATATATTATACCCACCGCCACGTATATTATTCCTTAGCACACACACATATATATTGTACTTTAACAAAAATATATTGTACTTTAATGCACACATACAAACACCCTCCACACACATATATATATCGCTTTAGCAAGCATATATTATTCTTTGACACACACACATATATATTATACTTTAACAAAAATATATCGTACTTCAACGCACACATACACGTACATACACCCTCCACACACATTATACTTTAACAAGAATAGTATTGACAGTGACTTTGAAGTTTTAGCTAGTTAGGCCATCATCCGACTGTAATTCATTTAAATTCCTTGTGGCTTAAGCTAACCAACACTTCAAAGTCACTAACGAACACTGTTATTGTTAAGAAAAAATTAAAAGTATGTACTCTACGAAATGTATTGAGTCATCTTTCCGTTTAATGTAGAATTGTTTTTATTGTAACAGAGAAAACAAGCATTAATATAATAGCTCAGTCCCGATGAAGAGTGTTTTTGTAAGAGTAATTGTGGAAAGTAGGAAAAACATGCAGTATCACCCAATACACTTTTCTAAGAAAAGCATCGTCATCATCCTCCTTATCATCATCATCATCATACACACATTTTCTTTGCTGGTATGGGTTGGACGGTTTGACCAGAGCTTCACTATGTCCCTGTCTGATTTCGCTTGGTTTCTACAGCTGGATGCCCTTCCTCTAACCTCAAGGATGTTATATATGTAAAATACATTAAAAGTCAGTTTCAGTCTAGCTCATGAAGGCAGGGACGCTACTTCCTGAGACTCCTTTTGGAGCACCCCTACCGATATATATATATATCAGTAGTGGGGGTGGGTGCGCTGAAAGTGTAACTGCTAGAATAAGAATAGCCTGGGCAAAGTTTAGGGAGCTCTTACCTCTGCTGGTGACTAAAGGCCTCTCGCTCAGAGTAAAAGGCAGACTGTATGATGCATGTGTACGAACAGCTATGCTACATGGCAGTGAAACATGGGCCGTGACTGCTGAGGACATGCGTAAGCTTGCGAGGAACGAAGCCAGTATGCTCCGATGGATGTGTAATGTCAGTGTACTTACTCGACAGAGCGTTAGTACCTTGAGAGAAATGTTGTACCTAAGAAGCATCAGTTGTGGTGTGCAAGAGAGACGATTGTGCTGGTATGGTCATGTGGCGAGAATGGATGAAGATAGGTGTGTGAGAAAGTGCCAATCCCTAGCAGTTGAGGGAACCCGTGGAAGAGGTAGACCCAGGAAAACCTGGGACGAGGTGGTGAAGCACGACCTTCGGACGTTAGGTCTCACCATGGAAATGACTAGAGACCGAGACCTATGGAAGTATGCTGTGCGTGAGAAGACCCGGCAAGACTAGTGAAGCCATAATCCGTGGCCCCTACCTGGGACGTAGTCAGTCCACCTGTGCATACCTTCCTTCTTGTGACACTTGTGAAGACCTGTTTGAGCAAGTGAGAATCGAATCAAATCAAATGAAATCGAACCAAATCAAAATAGATGAACATCAATGGAATTTGTATCCTTGTGGTACCAGTGCCGGTGGCACATAGAAAACCATCCGAACGTGACCGTAGCCAGTACCGCAACGACTGGCCTCCGTGCTGAAGGCACGTAACAAACACCATCCGAGCGTGGCCGTCCGCCAGCCTCGTCTGGCACCTGTGTCGGTGACACATAAGAAAACACCATCCGAGCGTGGCCGTCAGCCAGCCTCGTCTGGCACCTGTGTCGGTGGCACATAAAAAACACCATCCGAGTGTGGCCGTCTGCCAGCCTCGTCTGGCACCTGTGTCGGTGGCACATAAAATCACCCACTACACTCTCGGAGTGGTTGGCGTTAGGAAGGGCATCCAGCTGTAGAAACACTGCCAGATCTGACTGGCCTGGTGCAGCCTTCGGGCTTGCCAGACCCCAGTTGAACCGTCCAACCCATGCTAGCATGGAAAGCGGACGTTAAACGATGATGATGATGATGATGATGATTTGTAAATATCATATATATGTGTGTAAATATCATATATATATATATATATAGGGTGACGATAAATTACAGATATCACTAAATATATCCCTAATGGTTGTTATAGTTTTTTGATAGCATAATAGGTTAGATAGGATGATGTCTATATTAAAATATTACAATAACCAATAATATGCTGTGCATGTATAGTAATATTGCGATCATGAAATTAGCATTAGCTTATCTCACTCTTTCTCATGGAACCCCTAGGAATGTTTTGCGGAACCCCGGTTGAGAAATGCTGCTCTGTAGGATGTTTCACAAATAACAATTAAGATTTTCTTATTATAAGGAAAGATAACCTGAAGGATCAACAATTCTCCAAAGGCTGGCACTCCGTTAAGGAAAGAAACTGTCTTATTGTTTGGAAATAAGGGGACAGTTGGGGACACGTGTTTCTATCTCCCTTGATGCTGATCTATCTCCTGAGCCAATGAATAAAGAGTAGAATACATTTATCACCCTCATCATTTAACATCCACTTTCCATGGAGCTGTCCAAACTCTGTCTGTTGTGGCATGGTTTCTACAGCTGGATGCCCTTCCTGATGCCAACACAACCTTGATGATTTGCATTCAGTTAACCAAGTATATGTGTGTGTGTGTTTTACTTTTTTCCTTGGTTTGGTCATGAAACTGCGGCCATGCTGGGGCACCACCTTGTAGGATTTTAGTTGAAATTCTCAACCCCAGTAATAATGATCATTTTTTTTAGTAATGCCTGGTACTTATTCTATCAGTCTCTTTTGCCGAACTACTAAGTTGAGGGAATGTACAGACCAGGAGGAAAAGCACACACAAATGCATATACACTCACATGCGCACACACACACACACACCACACACAAACACATACACACATATACAGAAACATAAAACGCTTACACACTCACATGCATACACACAATGGGCTTCTTTTCAGTTTCCGTCTACTAGATCCACTCACAAGGCTTTGGTCGGCCCGAGGCTATAGTAGAAGACACTTGCCCAAGGTGCCACACAGTGGGACTGAACCCGGAACCATGTAGTTCAGAAGCAAGCTTCTTACCACACACACACACATACACACATGCCTGCCTGTATGTATGTACTTATATACATTTTTATGAAGTTGAATGACCATATAATGGCTTTTGTTTGAGTAAGAATGAAACATGTGCTGACTGTGTGACTGATGTGTTCGATTTGTATATATATGTGTGTATACATACATACACGCACACGCATACGTATTGTGTGGTAATTGTGCACACACTGGCAGCTCTGCTCTGTTGCCAATTGCTGCAGAATCTTGGCACATTCTTCCTCACACCTGTTCCAGTGCAGTTGCACCGAGAGGCTATAAACTGCAAGAGTTTCTTCTTTCGTTCTTTCTGATAACGATCGACGGATGACTCCTCTCCAGCTGCACACAAACGTACAGTTTTGCAACCACACACACACACACATATACACACACACACGCAGAGTCTCTCACATGTGCTTATGTACGTATACAGACACTCCCTTGTGTAGAAGAAAGTTACATTTCACAAATAGACTATGTATGTATATACACATACACACACACACACACACACACACATTCAGATATAAACAAACGAAAGCTTCTAAGCTTCTGGTGGGTTTCTCAGTCTTGTGGAAATAGCAGCCAAATCTCCCTCAAACAAAATACAGAAGAATATATTTTGTCTCCGTGGTCCCTGATATACTGAGGCAAGGTGGTCATCATTGGAATGCCTTCGATCAAAAGTCTTGGTCAGGATTGACTAGGGGGCCAAGCAACAATTAGTGGATATAATGTTATATATCATCATCATCATCGCTTAACATCCGCTTTCCATGCTGGCATGGGTTGGACGGTTTGACCGAGGACTGGCAAGCCAGGGGGCAGCACGAGGCTCCAATCTGATCTGGCAAGGTTTTTACAGCTGGATGCCCTTCCTAACACCAACCACTCCGAGAGTGTAGTGGGTGTTTTTTTACATACCACCAGCATGGGAGCCAGTCAGGTGACACTGGCATTGGTCACGCTTGAATGGTGCTTTTTACATGCTATATATATATATATATATGTGTGTGTGTGTGTGTATATATATATATATATATATATATATATATATGTATGTATACTTTTACTTTCTTTTACTTGTTCCAGTCATTTGACTGTGGCCATGCTGCAGCACCGCCTTTAGTCAAACAGATCAATCTCTGGATTAACTCTTCGTAAGCCTAGTACTTATTCTATCAGGCTCTTTTGCCGAATCGCTAAGTTATGGGGACGTAAACACTCCAACATCAGTTGTCAAGCAATGGTGGTGGGGAAACACACACACACACACAGATATATACATATATGTACATTACTCATTCACTCCCTTATTACTCATCTTTGATAGAATTCGCATTCATGACTATCTTTCTCTCCTCTTTCCTGATGACCAGGAATTCTTAATTGGTTTGGGAATGGTTGATGATCTGCTGATCAGTTGGTTGGTTTAGAGTTGTCAATGTTTAGACACACAGACACATACATATATACAACAGGCTTCTTTCAGTTTCTATCTCGCAGATCCACTAACAAGGCTTTGGTCGGCCTGAGGCTATAGTAGAAGACACTTGTCCAAGGTGCCACGCAGTGGGACTGAACCTGGAACCATGTGGTTGGGAAGCAAGCTACTTACCACAGAGCCACCCCTGCACCTATATATATCAAAAAGGAACAAAGATCCTTACTGATAGATTTCTCAGATTCTGTGGTATATTTATTCCTCACACCCCTGGATGGAATGCCAGCCCATCACCGGATTACTCCTTCTTGTCAGCTGAGTGAACTGGACCAGTGTGAAATGAAGTGTTTTGCTCGAGAACACAGCACATCGCCTGGTCCTGGAAGTGAAACGACAGTCCTTTGACTATGAGTGTAACACCCTAACCATTTAGCCATGTGCCTACACACACACACACACACACACATATACATACATTGACTGGCAATCTGTTGTTTACGACAGTGAGCATTCCAGTTGATTTGATCAATGGAACAGATTGCTTGTGAGATTAATGTGGAAGTGGCTGAGTACTCCACAGATATGCAAACCCTTAATATTACCCCTTCAGGAGACTGAGCATGACTTAGAATGTGAAAAGGCTGACCCTTTGAAGTACAAGTGCTACTCATCTTTTGCCAGCCAAGGAGCAACATAAAATGAAATGTCTTGCTCAAGGACACAACCCACCACTGAGAATTGAACTCACGCCCTTACGATCATGTGCTGATTGACCCCAACCACTAAGCCACGTGCCTTCACATACATATGTATTTATAGGATTGGTCTCTTTGTTAGCACACTGGACTAAATGCGTAGCCATATTTCGTCTGCTGTTACATTCTGAGTTCAAATTCCGCCGAGGTCGACTTTGTCTTTCATCCTTTCGGGGTCGATAAATTAAGTACCAGTTACACACTGGGGTCGATGTAATCGACTTAATCTCTTTGTCCGTCCTTGTTTGTCCTCTCTGTGTTTAGCCCCTTGTGGGTAGTAAAGAAATAGGTCTCTTTCAGTATCTGTCCACCAGATCCACTGACAAGGCTTGAATTAACCTGGGGCTATAATAGCAGAAGCTAGCCTCAGCTGCCACACATTAGGACTGAACCCCAAACCATATGGTCATGAAACAAACCTCTTAACTACGCAGCTATGTTTGTGTCTTCACATCTATATCTATCTACTTAGCACACACACACACACACACTCTGCCTAATCGGACAAGTAACAGCTTGAAGTGTAAATATTTCGAGATATAAATACCACTGGAATATGAAACTGTGTTTCTGCAGTCTGTTTGGCCTTGTAAACAGTCCAAATTGATATATTTTTATACATGAAACAGTTCAGCAGCCCCCTCTAACAGTACAAGTTGACGCTTATATTTACATCTCAGTCCCACCCACTTTGTAAACAGTCCAACTTCATGTGTGTTTATATTTACGTTTTGAACAGTCCAACCACTGCTCCGACAATCTCGCTTTGACTTTTATTTACACTTCAGATTGTTTTGTTGTTTCTCACCCAGTTCGACAGCTTGTGACAGTGTGTAGCTTAGTGGTTAGTCTAAGGTGGCGAGCTGGTGGAATCGTTAGCACGCAGGGCGAAATGCGTAGCCATATTTCGTCTGCCGCTACATTCTGGGTTCAAATTCCGCCGAGGTCGACTTTGCCTTTCATCCTTTCGGGGGCGATAAATTAAGCACCAGTTACACATTGGGGCCGATGTAATCGACTTAATCCATTTGTCTGTCCTTGTTTGTCCTCTCTGTGTTTAGCCCCTTGTGGGCAATACAGAAATAGGTATTTTGTCTGTCGTTACGTTCTGTGCTCAAATTCCGCCGAGGTCGACTTTGCCTTTCATCCTTTCGGAGTCGATTAAATAAGTACCAGTTACGCACTTGGGTCAATATAATCAACTTAATCCATTTGTCTGTCCTTGTTTGTCCTCTCTGTGTTTAGCACATTGTGGGTAGTAAAGAAATAGGTTAGTGTATCCAGCTTACGATCGTAAGGTCGTAGGTTCGAATCACAGTGACATATTGTGTCCTTGAGGAAGGCACTTTATTTCATGTGGCTCCAGTTCACTTTACTTGGCAAAAATGAACTGTTCCTGTAATTCAAAGGACCGTTCTTGTCATATTTCTGTGTCACGCTGAATCTCCCTAACAACTATTTTAACCCTTTCGTTACTGTATTTCTGTTGAGATCCTTTGTGTTTCTTTCAGTTTCTTTAAATATAACAAAGAATTTAGTAAAATAACTTAGTCATCATTAAGCTAGTGTTAGGAACATAAATTGTGACTAAGGTTTGGTGGAAGTTTTTAGTTCAAAACGTTTGAAAACAAGACATTTATACTCAGAGCCAGAGCCGGTTTCAGCCGGGTTGGTAACGAAAGGGTTAAGGGCACGTGAGTCTGTGGAATTCTCAGCCTCTTGCATATTAATTTCGCAAGCAGGCTATTCCGTTGAACAGATCAACTAGAACGTTCATCGTAACTGGCGGAGTGCCCAGCCAGATTGCTTGTGTGTACGTAGCTCTGAAAGTGCATGGCTCAGTGGTTACAGCGTCAAGCTCACAATCACGAGGTTGTGAGTTTGATTCCCAGACCAGGCTGTATGTAGTGTTCTTAAGCAAGACACTTTATTTTACATTGCAACATCATTGGTGCCAAGCTGTATCGGTTTTTGGAAAGCAGCACCAAGTTCCAGTCTGATCCAGCTTGGTTTCCACAGCTGGATGCCTTTCCTAACACCAACCTCTCTACTGAATACATTGGGTGCTTTTACGTGGCACCGGCATGGGTGTCCTTTATATGACACTGGCACAGGCATGTGATTGTTTATGTTTGGGATGGCATTGTAAGGTAGGTGTGAGAGGCCGGATCTGGTCAGTTTGAACATAAAGGAGAATATTTTAGCGGAATATGATCAGTTTAAATGTTAAATGGTTAATCAGGAAAGTGTGGATGACTCAAGCATTGCTTCAAGAAATGTTTTCAAACTGTTGTATATTCTGAATTTACAAGAATATTGCGTTGCAAAAGAAATGCCATTCAGAGTTTTATTAATCCTAGACGATGTTCCTGGACATCAACCCCATCTCAATGACACCCATACCAACTTAAGAGTAACCTGTATGCCAGCTGGTATCGTTTCTATCTTTCGACCGATGGACCTACAGCTTCATTTAACATTTTTAGCATTTATGCTCCAAAAAGACACACACACACAGATATGTATATAGATGCACTTGCACACACGGCACTTGTGCCGGTGGTACGTGAAAAACAACATTCAAGCGACTGGCTCCTCTGCAGGCGACACGTAAAAACACCATTTGAGCATGGCTGTTGCCAGTACTAACACTAGACTGGCCTTCGTGCCGGTGGCACGTAAAAGCACCCACTACACTCTCGGAGTGGTTGGCATTAGGAAGGGCATCCAGCTGTAGAAACTCTGCCAGATCAAGATTGGAGCCTGGTGCAGCCATCTGGCTCATCAGTCCTCAGTTAAACCATCCAACTCATCGCAGCATGGAAAGCGGACATTAAATGAAGATGATGATGTCAGTGATGATTTCTAATCTCTTTCTCTTTTCTTCCACAGCATCAAGATTGCTCCCATGGCCATTGTGTGTAAAGAATGCGATTTGATTGGAGACATATCAATAGGTGAGTTTCACATTCACACTCTCTCTCTCTCTCTCTCTCCCTCTCTCTATAAATCACTGGTTCTCAACCTGGGGCCATATGATCCTTTGTGGTCCATATGGCCCTCGGACGTCCGTATGGTCCTTGCGAGTACATATGAAATTTTGTTAAAAATTATGTGCAGTTTGGCTGTGTGGTAAAAAGCTTTCTTCTTAACCACATGGTTCCGGGTTCAGTCCCACTGCATGGCACCTTGGGCAAGTGTCTTCTACTCTAGCCTCAGGCTGACCAAAGCCTTGTGAGTGAATCTGGTAGACAGAAACTGAAAGAAGCCCGTTATATATTTGTATATCTATATATCTGTGTCTGTGTTTGTCCCTCCACCATCACTTGACAACTGATGTTGGTGTGTTTACATCCCTTGTAACTTGGCAGTTCAGCAAAAGATACCGATAGAATAAGTGTCAGGTTTAGGGTTAGGGTCATGATATTGCCTTGTTCAACTAAAATCTTTTCAACGTGTTGCTCCAGGATGGCTGCAGTCTAATGTCTGAAGCAAGTAAAAAACAAAAGGCTCAGGTGAGTCCGTAACCCTGTCTTGTTTATTTTAAGTGCCCAAATCTATAATAGAGAAGTGTAAGGTTAACTGTCCATGGGAAGAACTTGCATGCAGATGGCCTTGTTCCCACAGCAGAATTTGTGGAATGGTGAGAGAAGAAATTCCCGACCTGGAAGTGAAAACAACAAAATCCTGGAATTCAAGGGCTTCAGAGTAGACTTTAGCCAAGAGTAAATTCAGGACTGTTATTCTGTCGGTTTTCTTCTTTCTCTGGCGTCATCCACTTTAAACACTTGACACTTTTTTTGTTTTTATGCAATTGTCTCTTTAACCATACACATCATCTAAAAAGCACGTAGTCCACTCTGTGGGCGGTGTTAAGGAAGACATCCCGTAATACCTGTTAAACAGAAATTATTTTTATTTAATGAAAATTTAATAAACTCTAATCATAAGTAAGTGAAATTATGCCAAATACAACTAAATTGTAAACCTTTTCTCTCTGGCTATATCGGCAATTCTGAAAACTTTGGGGTATGAATTTCACATGAGTAGAAGCTTTTTTTAACAAATTTTATCCTGAAAAATCACCTGTGTAAATTACACAGGTGCGCAAATTCCATGGGTTTTTACAGTAATTATTCCAGTTGTCTGTAGCTATTGAACTTGTTGAGCATATAAACAGATTGGCTGCTTTGTTCTCTTTGATTGACCAAATTGATTTCGACATCACTGATGAGAAGGCAATAAGGCTTGAAAATCGATTAAGGCTATTCATCACTTTCTGAACCTGAAGAAAAAATAGCTAAATTAGCTCTGTTTATTTATCAATTACATAAGATACATATATATATATACGGGAATGACTGTGAGGTCATGAAGGTCGCTTCTCAACCATGTGGGGTTAACTTCTACTATGCCCTTTGGCTGATTCCGATGAAGGGATATTATAAATATCCTGGAAACAGCTGTAAGACCTTCTATCTATAAATGTTATAAAATCTTCACAGCCTTGGTTTTTTATCTCATTCTGAAAAAAATACTTTTTGTATATACACATGCTGATACATGGCCTACGTTGGACTCCTTATTCGGATAATCACCGAACCTGGAGCTTAACTATAATCTATCCATAGCCCTTACTCAGCATTACCTGACACCTTTGGGTCTTATTGACACCATTACCTCTCATAACCTATATATATATATATATATATATATATATATATATATAAATATATATAAATTACTTAGTAGGATGCCAGAAATGGCTAGGTGCAATAACATAGTTTGCAGTGAGGTAACCAACAATGAAACTATCAAGCGTTTGTCGGATGCTGCAGATGTGGAAGTACCAGATCCAAACCTAAACCTTAGATCCGACTCCAGCATTGGTCTCCAGGTGCATTTGTTTTCACCTTTTATATGTATATTCTCAAGCCACCCATATACCCTTAATGGCTATTTTGGTTATATAACTATCAAATTCAATAACTTGTCCCCTTTGACGGCCCCTATATATAGAAAAACCCTTTCCTTTTCTCTCTCCATTCCTCCTGTGCATTCTTCCCATTTAACCCCCTCTCACAGCACCATTTCCATAAACCCCTTTCTTTGTGATTCCAGTGAGTCTGAATGTGGTGTTCCTGTTGTTGTTAGGTCCACACCACCCTCTCATGTTGGCTCCATTCATCCTGACCTAATGCCTTCCAGTTTCAATGCACCCTCGTCTCTCTCTGATCCTCGCATTCCAAAACATTGGCAACTTTTTTTTGCTTCTAACTTTCTGCCGCTGCTTCTCTCTCTCTTCTTGCTGAGTATACCTGGCTTGTTTGCTTCTTCTGGTAGCTCTACCTGATAACATTCCTTGCTCTCCTACCTTTCTTCCATTCCTCCCAGATCTCCCTCTCTCTCTCCCTCCCTCTCTCTCTCTAAGTTTTTATGAATCTCTCTGCTTTGTTTTTTGCATTCCACTACTGTGTCACCTTCTATACACATGCACACAAACACATTTACATTCATATACATATATATATACACACACACTTATATTCATACATACATTTATATGATGATATATATATATATACACATACACACACACATATAAATGCACATGTACATTTATACACATATTCATACACATACATAGACACACACACATGCATACGCACACATACACATTTACATATATATATTTATATATATATATATACACACACACAAACTTACATACATACATACATACATATATATATATATGTATACACATATACACGTACATTTATACACTTATTCATATGTAAACACACACACATGTATGTGTGTGTGTGTATATATACACATGCTCATGTATACTGACATGTGCGTCAACACACAGCAGATTATACACATCAGGAAGAATTCAGAATAAACATCACTCCACATGCCTCCATCCGTCACTCAAGCAATCTCTCTCACCCTTTCCTTCCTTGACTCTCCCCCCCACCTCACCCCGGTGGTAAGTAGGGTAGGAGTGTCGGTGGGAGGTATGGCCCGGTGAAGAGGAAGGAGTGAAGTGCTAAGTGGTTGTTGTTGTTGTTGTCTGGTGTTGGCTGGTTGGTTATTTAATTGGTTAAGTAATCAGGTGACTTGATTGTTATTACTCCGTTATGCACACGGAGGGGGTAGCGGTGGTGGTGGTGATGGTGGTGGACGTTGTGTGTGTGTGTGTGTGTGTGTGTGTAAATCAATGGCTGGAGTAGGGAAAAGAAAATAGAACTAACCTGCTTTTTGTTTCGTTTATTTTGGTTTGGGATAGGGAGAGCGGAGGTAACGGGTGGGTGGGGGTATGTGGTGATATGGTGCGTGTGTGTTGAGTGCGTGCGCCTGTGTGTGTGTGTGTGCATGCGTGTATCCACATTTGTATGCATGTTTGTATATGCATGTCTGTGCATGTGTGTGTGTATAAATATATATATTGATATATAGATGTATGCACACACACACATATATATACACACTATATATGTAATTAAAGTACACATATATGTATTTCTGTATATATGTTTGTGTATGTGTGTGTGTGTGTATATATATATATATACAGAGAGAGAGAGAGAGTGAGATATGTATATGCCAGTGTGTGTAAATATATATCTGTGTGTGTGTGTGATGAGAAAAAGCCAGAGAAGTATCCTCTTGCACAGAGCCAGACGCACCCACCTGGTGAAATGCCAGGTGTAGCTGTTCACAGCTGATCAGCCTCTTTGGATAATAGTGCAGAGTTGTGGGGAGAGGAGTGCAGGTCATGGCACCATGATGATAATGATGTTACTTGTGGTGATGATGATGATGATGAGGAAGAGGAGTGCCAGAAGTATAATGGGAGTTGCATAAGCAGTGTTCGTACAATAAAAGCAGGCAGTGGTGGGAGGAGTGTTCTGGTTGCCCTGCTAGTTTGGTTGTTGTTGTTGTTGCTGTTTAGTACATCCAGGCAAGTGTGCTGGCGAAAGGCGTTCCAGCCATGACCATCCCATCTTGTCTTTTTGTTTGACAAGGTATACACTTCTGCTGTGTCCTTTCCTTCTACCACCAAACCTAAGGTGATATGGTGGTGGAACAAAGCAGCGAGCTGGTAGAAACGTTAGCACGCCGAGCAAAATGCTTAGCAGTATTTCATCTGCCGTTATGTTCTGAGTTCAAATTCCACCGAGGTTGACTTTGCCTTTCATTCTTTCGGGGTCGATAAATTAAGTACCAGTCACGCACTGGGGTCGAGTCGATGTAATCAACTTAATCCGTTTGTTTGTCCTCTCTGTGTTTAGCCCCTTGTGGGTAATAAAAAATTAGGTATTTCGTCTGCCGTTACGTTCTGGGTTCAAATTCTGCCAAGGTCGACTTTGCCTTTCATGCTTTCAGGATTGATTGAATAAGTACTAGTTTTGCACTGGGGTTGATGTAATCAACTTAATCCCTTTGTCTGTCCTTGTTTGTTCCCTCTATGTTTAACCCCCTGTGGGCGCCAAAGAGATTAATGTTGTAGACAAGGCCATTAGAGCCAAGAAACCTACCTTTAAAGGTCTGGAAGAGTGGTGGTGACAGAGAACGATATCAGGTAGCTAGAAGGGAAGCCAGAAGGCAGGTGTATTTAGCGAGGGGAGAAGCAGAAAGGAAGAAATTTGCCAATGTTCTACAGCTTGAGGAGGGCTAGAGGCTTGATATGCTTTGGATTGCAAGACGGTGTATCAGAGAAAACCATGATGTCGTAGGAGAGAAGTGTGTTCACGTGGATGATGGCTCACTTACAGTTTGTAATTCTGCAAAGAAGGAGGCTTGGAAGTGCCAGTGTGAGAGTTTGCTGAAGGTAGAGAACGGATGGAAGATGGAGAGCCTGCCTAACATGGACCTAACGGAGGGACCAGCTATCTGAATCGACAGTAGCTTAGAAGATAAAGCAATTTCTAAAGAATACGAAGATATGGAAAGCCCCCAGCCTATCAGGAATTATCACTGGGATGCTTAAAATAACTGCCAAAACAGACGATTCGAGTCTGGGCAGCTTTTAGCTGGTCAGCCCCAGTCAAATATATGTGAATATATATATATATATTTTTTTTTTTTTACGTGACCGACCAGACCATCAGATGTTGTTACACATCGCTGGTCACAATGCGTTCGCATTGTTTTAGCCTTCAAATGACGCCACCCCGCTGGCTAAGTGAGCAGGCCAACAGAAGAAAGAGTGGTGAAAGAGTACAGCAGGGATCGCCACCTCCCTGCTGGAGCCTCGTGGAGCTTTTAGGTGTTTTCGCTCAATAAACACTCACAACGCCCGGCCTGGGAATTGAAACCGCGAGTCCGCTGCCCTAACCACCGGGCCATTGCGCCTCCACACACACATATATATATATATATATGAATAGAGAGAGAGAACAGTGTGGCTTCACATGCTTTTAGTGTTGCTGTTAGATGTTGAGCAAACACATTTGCGGTCGTCAACCTCTTCCCATTATATAAATATCTGTTCCAGTAATAGATTGTTTGTCTTTTCATTAGAAAATTGCGTTGCTCTAATCTGATTTGCAGTTGCAGTAAGCAATCTCTGATGAGGAACATAAGGTGCAGAACTAGTCAGACACTGAAACCTGCTACTGAGATCTTTTAAAAAATTGTTATCAGGTTTTTGGTAAAATGTCTTTCGGTCAAAAGCAGGTTTTTGAGTGGTCAGTTATTAGTTCCATGTTATGAACGTCCAGAGTGGATATCACCAGCTAAACATGAGAAAATATGGGGGAAGAATAAAAGTGGGAACTTATCCATTGTCACTGAATAATCTTTTAGCTGTGTCACATGACTAGGATCAGGTATGGAGTTTGTCAGGAGATTGTCAGGAATTCTGTCTCTGTATATATCTATCTATCCATCTATATATGTGTGTGTATATATATACACACACACACACACACACACAATGGGTGCTGAAAAGTTCCTGGCTTTAAGGGTGATGCGAAAGGTCTGGTTGTAGGCCCAACTTTCTGAGTTCATTTACAGGCCTTCGAAAATCTGAAGGACTGCTGCAATAAGTGTGTGAATGTGAGAGGGGAATAGGTTGAATAAAATCATAACTAAAATGATCCTCCTGGATTTTCTTTTAGCAAAGCCAGGAACTTTTTCAGCACCCCTTTGTATGTTTCCTTGAGGGAAGAACTTCTTATCCCAAGTTTTGTTGGCTTTCAGTTGTCATCAATGTTTCTGTAAGGTGTCGACCCCATACAAGTCCATTTTTTTAACCCCTGGGCAGAAGTGGTCCTCTAAAACTTTGACCTGTTCAGCATGGGAGGCCCTACTTGGAGCATGTACTCCACTGGCATGGTTCTCGGGGTCACTGAGGTATGCACACCACAAGCCACCACACTGCAACAAGGACTGGAGCTGCGGTGGAAAATGCAGCCTAGATCTCCAGATTTGGACCCCTAGACTGGTGCATCTAGGGTACTGGAGCAGGCATGGCTACTGGCTTGTGAACCACAGTGCCATGCGGTGGCATAATTATCATGGGCATAATGGTGGGGGCGGGGGATTGGAGTGAGGAAGTCACCTGATTGTAGCACGTTGGTGCTTCCATAGTAGCACCAAGGCTCTCACTGTCACTGGTGGCAGCTTTGTTGAATGGCTTTGTTTTGTCTAATTTAATCTCACTGAATGTGTGTTCCATTTGGCTAGGACTGGCTTGTTTGTTTGGTTTTTTTTCTCTTTTGCATCTTTATTTGTCCTTGTGTTTTGTTTTCGGTTGACTGGCACACCCCTCTCTATGTATGTTTCTGCTTGTGTGCACGAGTGTGTGTGTGTGTGAATTCTTTGAATTCATTTTATTAATTAAGGTGTGTTGCCTCACTTGAAAAACAAAATTCCATGATTGGGATTTAGGTATCAGCAACTGTACAGAGTTATGTAATGTATACACACACACACACACTCACACACACACACACACACACACACTGAGGAGTAGCTGCTGTAAAGTTCCTGACTTTGGGTAAAAGAAAATAGAGGAAGATCACTTTCTCACCTCATATCTAAATTACTTTATATCTGGGTTTATCTTTATTACCACCCTCATTACATGCTCATTTATGTATATATATATGTATATATATATATATATATTTGTGTGTATGTGTATACATACACACACACTGATACACATATACAAACCCTCATATATCTGAACCATGCATCTACTAGTGTGCATATACACAGCTATTTTTAAACACTATCATATGCACACATAGCAAGCATGTGCACACACACACACACACACAAGCACTTGCATGCATATTATTTAGCTGATCCTTTGACCTTCTGCTGTGGAGTATTTGACCTCACAACTCTCTCCTTTCACCTCTGTTTTCAGGTGCCCGCACCATCATCCACCCGAAGGCCAGGATTGTGGCTGAAGCCGGCCCCATCATCATTGGCGAGAGTAACCTGATTGAAGAAGGTGTACAGATCATTAACAAGTAAGTTGGAGAGTGAGAGGAGTAGGGCCACATTTTGGTGGGTGGATGGGTGGGTATGTGTCAAGTCAGTATCATGCATCCAGGGGTAAGACTTCAAAGTGCATTTAGTAATGGAGCCTTGGTACAAGGGTTCCAGGCTTTTGAGGAGGTTGGAGCCACCTCTGAGCCCATTATTGTCCCTACGTCTACTCTAACCTTAAGTATTAGTGTCCCAGTTATGGGTTAACTAGCATGTGTACCACCTGCTTCAAACCCAGTTTACTATGTCTGCTCTGATAATCAGTAGTGATTTGGTCAGCGAATCCTCTGTTATGGTCGAAAATCAAAAACTAAAAAAACTGCTAGGGATCACACTATCTCAAAGTGTGTGTCCATGTAACCAGGAACCACATGTGAATTTGTATTTCCATTGATACTTTGAATATGGACTCTACACCTCAACAGTGAATAACGACCATGTTAAGTTAGTCACTTTCTCGAGTTGTACCGTCATGTAAATCCCCCACCAGAAAGGGACACCGGTCTGTCACAGAATTACTCATTTTTGCCATCCGATTGGACTGGAGCAACGTGAAATCAAGTGTTTTGCTCAAGAACACACATCAGGTCCAGAGTTTGAAACCACAATCTTACGATCACGAGTCCAACACTCTAACCACTAAGCCACGTGCCTCTACGGCTATGGCACCCGCATGATCCAACACACTTTTTCTCCTGATGGGGCTTTTGTAAAATTTGCAAGATAGATTTTTGAGCCACAGACAGAAGCATCATTTTTGCCTGCTGAAAAAGTTAGGGCCAACCGACAGATGTCGTCAGTATTCGTGAAGGACATGGCGAACTTGCTGGTCGGGGTCAATTGAACCCACCTTGGGTGAATGTCGTCACATGTTCAAGTAAGCATGCATCATACCTGCGGGTTGACCTGTGGTAGGTGACTGATGTCGTGCCAGCGGCAGCAGTACTGCAGCTTGTCGGAAGCACTGAACAGGTGGGCCAAAGTGCCACCATCGTTAGGCACTTGGTATCTGATTGCTTCTCTTGGAGGATTACAGTAGGGAGGGGCAGGAATGTCTGGAATACTCAGCCAGTTATAACGATACTATTGGAAGTCGTAGGGAGGGGAAACACAGACATAAAGACACACACACACAGATATATACGACAGGCTTCTTTCAGTTTCCATCTACCAAGTCCACTCACAAGGCTTTGGGTTACTCGAGGCTATAGTAGAAGACACTTGCCCAAGGTGCCATGCCATGGGACTGAAACCGGAACCATGTGGTTGGTAAGCAAGCTACTTACCACACAGCCACGCCGAATGAGATGATGCAGGTGATTGTAGAGATGTTAATGATGATAATGGTGATGGTGATGATGATTATGTTTGTATTTTCTGTTCCAGATTACCTGAAGATGGCTCCCCCACAGATGAAACTCCAGTGATGGTCATTGGGAATCACAATGTCTTCGAGGTGGCTTCTTGTATCCTTCACACAATCACTGTGTCTACATGTAGCATGGGTGTGTCTGTATGTATATGTGTGCGTTTCTGTCTGTGCGTCTTTGTACTGACACTGCTTGGGCTGTCATTTTTTTTTGTTAATGTTCCGCATGAGTAGAAAGTTTGGCAATGATGCAGAACAAACCACCATATTTGGAAACAAAATGCCAGAAAGAATATTTGATTGTAGAATGAGAATTCTAGAATATTGGTTTCAGAATCTGGAACAAGGCCAGCAATTTTGGGTAAGTGGGGTTGGGAGAGGGTCAAGTCGATGACATCGTTCCCTGTGCTCAACTGGTATTTATTTTATAGACACCAAAAGGATGAAAGCTGAAGTCAGCCTTTGTGGAATTTGAACCCTAACTCTAAAGACAGACGATGAAATGGCGCCAAGCATTTTGCCTGGCATGCTGACGTTTATGGCAGCTTTTGGTAGAGTTATAGGATTTTGCCTCAAGGAATCTCTTCCAACTCATGCCAGCATGAAAGAAGTGAATATAGAAACAATGATGAAGATGAGGAGGAGGAGAAGGAAGAAGATGATGATGGTGATGAAGAGGAGGAGGATGACAACGATGAGGATGATGTTGAAGAGGAGGATGACGACAGTGATGAGGATGAGGAGACAACAATGATGATGTGATGACGACGACAAAGGCAATGATGATGTAGTTGTGACCCCCATGCCAGTAGTACATAAAAAGCACCATCCGAACGTGGCCAATGACAGTCCCCTGTGGCTCCTGTGCCAGTGGCACATAAAAAGCACCTACTACACTCTTGGAGTGGTTGGCATTAGGAAGGGAATCCATCTGTAGAAACCCTGGCAGATCAGATTGGTGCAGCCTTCTGGCTTGCCAGTCCTCAGTCAAACAGTCCGACCCATGCCAGCATGGAAAGCGGATGTTAAACGAAGACAGTGATGATGATGATGATGATGATGTAACTGATACATAGAAAAACAAATGTACAACAGTTATTTTCATTTTGAAAGTTTTGTTGCCAAATTAGCCCTAAATGCACACACACACACACACACACACATGAACTCTTATACCATTGCACACAATCTAAGACTGTCACACACATACTCCTGCATCATAACACACTCTTACATCATCACACACACACACACACACACAGATATATTTATCAAGTAAGTTCTATTAGAAGAACTGGTCCTGGCTTACATTGGTTAATCTCTCTCTCTGGCATATTTTCATGTGGCCTTGGTGCTCTATATCACACACTAACACACACACACACACACAACTAATGCACACACGTACACACATATTTCACTATTGCTTCCTCAAATGCACACACACGCATACAATATTTCACTCTTTCTCAAATGCACACACACACACACCATCACACACGCCATCACACACACCCTCTCTCTCTCTCTCACAAACACATACATGCCACATAATACTCTAACTCCCTCTCTCTCTCCCACCCACTCCTCACACACACATATCTGTTTCCCAGAAATAAACCCCACACCCCCTTCTGTCCCGTCCCCTTCACCCTCCTCTTTATCAACCAAGTTTTGTTGACTCTCAATAACCAACTTCCTGTAAGTGTGATAAGAATTTAAACTCACACACACACATACACACATGCATGCACATACACTTTCACCCATATACACACATATGCATATACATATGCACAAACACATACCCACACATGCATACATGCACACACATACATTCATACATACATACACAAGTACACACATATATGTACATATATACATTCATAACATACATACACATATACAGACACATACACACAATCACACACTTATATATACGTACATACATATGCACATATATATACATTCATTCACATATACATACGCATATACATACATAGATACATATACATACATACACATATACATACATATGCATGCATACATGCACACTCACATAGATACACACATACATACATTCACATATATCCGGCTATATATTAGAGCACAAGAAGGCTCCCACACTCACACCACTCCACCTCGAGCCCACCTCACCCACCTACCATATCCCTACCCACTCCTTGCTCCATCGCTGCTACAACCCCACTCCGCCCCGCCCCCCACCACTTCTGGTTCTTAATTTTACTATGAGGGGTGGGGACTGTCCTGTTGGCTTCCATTTCAGCAGTTGTTGTGTTTTTTGCTTTGTACAGCCCTAGGTCATCCCTGATTCAGCAGAATTTTATCATCGAAGACCTCTCCATTAGTGACCACCCCAGCTTTTACTTTTGTTTTTGCAACATGGTTTTTTTTTTCTGGGTCTGCTTCTTTCCTTTTCTCCATCCCAATGACCGTCTCTTAGGTTCACTGAAAGGAGATTTGTCTGCTATTTCTAGCAAGCCAGGCGTCCATGCAACAGCTTCTCTCATTGGCTCATTACATGAGCTGTTCTTATAATTAGCAGTCTCTAATTGTAATTTAGCTAGCTCTTCATTAGGCTGACTTAGTTTTTGTGGTTGTTGTTGTTTAACCCAAGGTCAGTCCTGATCTAGCAGGTCTTTGATCAGAGACGTTCCAGCTGTGTCCATCCCTTCATTTTTTTTATGTCTTTTGTTTCACATGGGCACAGGCATGGCTGTGTGGTAAGAAGTTTGCTTCCCAGCCACATAGGTTTGGGTTCAGTCCCACTGCATGGCAGTTGCCTTCAGCTACAGCCACGGGATGACCAAAGCCTTATGAATGGATTTGGTAAATGGAAACTGAAAGAAGCCTGTCATATATATATATGTGTTTGTCCGTCACCATTGCTTGACAACCAACACTGGTTTGTTTATGTCCCCATAACTTAACAATTCTGCATAAAAAAAAACATAAAATTAATTCTAGGCTTTAAAAAAAAGTGCTGCAGTTGATTCATTCAACTAAAAACTCTTTGATGCAGTGCTCCAGCATGGCCTTAGTCTAACAACCGAAAGAAGCAAAAGATAAAAGATAACGAACGGTGCTCCAGCATGGCCACAGTCAAATGACTGAAACAAGTAAAAGAGTATTGAATCCTATTTATCCAATGAATACTTGATCCCACTCCATAGTCAGTAGGGTTTGATTTGAGCAAGATTTGACTGTTATTTCCAGCAGTTTGAATGACTTGATAGAGAGTCCTTGTTTTGTTTGTTAGTTTTCAGCGACAAGTTCAATCGAAATTGAATTCAAAAATCGAACCACATCCGACGACTCGCACCCATGCCAACCTCCCTTCATTGGACTCTAAACTCTGCTTGCGAAGACCTGTTGGGGCAAGTGAAATCGAAATTGAACCAAATTCGATGACTGGCACCCGGCTGTTGCCAGTGCCGCTGGACTGACTCCTGTGCAGGTGGCAAGTAAAGAAACGCCGTTTCGACCCTGTGCTTGAGGAGACCTATTGAGTCACGTACATCAACATCAAAAATCAATGAAATTGTCGTTGTGATACCAGTGCCGGTGGCACGTAAAAAGCACCATCTGAATGTGGCCGATGCCAGCACTGGCTTGACTGGCTTCCGTGCTGGTGGCACGTAAAAAGCACCAACCGATCGTGGCCGTTGCCAGCCTCGCCTGGCACCTGTGTCGGTGGCACGTAAAAAGCACCGACTACACTCACGGAGTGGATGTCGTTAGGAAGGGCATCCAGGTGTAGAAACACTGCCAGATCAACTACAATATATATATATATATATATATATATATATACACATATAATGATGAATTCCAATATTTTAAATCTGGGTTTGTCCTCGTCAACTAGGGTAGCCAGATCTACTTCATCTTTACATCAACTGCTCCCAGACTATTTCACCATCATGTTTAAATGTACACTGTTATATATATGTATATATTATAGGCACAGGAGTGGCTGTGTGGTAAGTAGCTTGCTTACCAACCACATGGTTCCAGGTTCGACCAAAGCCTTGTGAGTGGATTTGGTAGATGGAAACTGAAAGAAGCCTGTCGTATATATGTATATATGTGTGTGTGTGTATATGTTTGTGTGTCTGTGTTTGTACCCCCCAACATCGCTTGACAACCGATGCTGGTGTGTTTATGTCCCCGTTACTTAGCGGTTCGGCAAAAGAGACCGATAGAATAAGTACTGGGCTCACAAAAGAATAAGTCCCGGGGTCGAGTTGTTCGATTAAAGGCGGTGCTCCAGCATGGCCGCAGTCAAATGACTGAAACAAGTAAAAAAAAAAAGAAAAATAGAGTTATATATATATATTTGTACGTAATCAATTATTTTGTATTTTTAATTGAGCTAAAGCTTTTATATTTCTATTAAGATTTTGAGAATTAACCAATTTATTTTGCATTTTAAACTAACCCATTTGTATTTTAATTGATTCATTTATATTTTGAATTAACAAATATATTTGATATATTTTCTCATTAACCCATAGAATATATTCCTAATTAATCAATGTATTATATTTTTAATTAACTAGTATGGTATATTAAAAATTCATCGTTATGTTACATTTTCATTTAACCAGTATATTGTGTTTTTAATTAACTAATATATATTATATTTCTAATTAACTTAACCAATATTTTTCCTTAAGTGGTTCCTAGATGTAGAATCTCTGAAAATCGGTAATTTCAATGTTGTTGAAGTAAAAGGTAAGACATTGATTTTCTCATTACACACACACACACACACATATATACACAAACACACATGCACACATATATATGTATACACACAGATACACGCACATACACATGCTCACACACATATATGTGTATTCACAGATACACACATATATATACACACACACATGCATACATGCACACACGCACAGACACATATACACAAACACACACATGCACACATATATATGTATACACACAGATACACACACATATATATATATATACATACATACACACGCACACCCACACACACACATATATTGGGTCATCCTCCAAATAATGTGATTTTTTCAAACGTAAGGTAAACACAGTTCTTTTCTAATCTAATATATACTCTCCTTCATTTTCTACAATACTCTCCCCTCTATCTGGTTGACTTTCAAGGCCCCTCTTCCAAAATTCACTTGTCCATGACGAAAAATACTCCCCCAGTACTCTTATAACCTTGGCTATAGAATTCATATTTTTTCTGTCCAAATGATTTTGAAGACTGCAGAATAAATGATAATCAGATGGAGCAACGTCCAGCGAATATAGCGAGTGGGGCATCGTTTCTTATTCAAACTGCCCTAGCCTTTGGAATGTCGTCCTCGCTATATGTGACCAAGCTTTATCCTGATAGAACGCCTTTTGTCCTGAAACCAAAGATGGTCTTTTTTCTTCTGGCGCTAGAATCTTTTTACACATGTTACTGGCACAGGTGCCAGTAAGGCGACATTGGTAATGGGCGACGTTAAAGCAATGTGGATAAACTAAGATTGCATTTGACAGTAGTCTGAATGCTAAATGGTTAAACTTTGAGATCCCTTTAGCAGTAAGATGTAATTGAGCTCAAAACATTCAAACGTTTAGCCTTTTGACATCGCATGTAGCTTAATGCATAGCTCACGGGCCTCGAAATTTGAACCAGTTGGGTTTCATTTGTCCAAGAAAGATCACAACTCGGGAAGCTCCTGTTAATCATATCTGGTTTGGCAATCTGTTGTACGTCTTTCACAGAATTTGAAAATCTGCTTCTTCTTGTTTTTCAAGACATGGTGTAACAGCTGTATTTGAAAAATCATTATCGGAATTGTTACACCCAAAATTATCTCCAAGGTATGATGTCAGCCTATAAAAGATAAAACATTTCCTGTTTAACAATTGTTTAAGAACACGCCATTCTTCAGAACTTTGTGAAACATAAACCACAAACGAGATATTTTTAGACTCCATCCACATTATGCGTTGCAAATTGCTGAGGCCAAAATTTCACTGCTTCTTTTTGTTATCTCCAGGATGGAATTTCTGGTAACCCATTGACAAAGCTAAAATTAGAAGTCTGTCAACCTTTCCCTTTAGCGATAAACCATCCAAGAATCTGCCATTTTGTTGAACTCTTTGTGTGATGTGTCAAGTTTAAAAGAATCTTTTATCATGGCAGCTAATCGTGTTTAATGTACTTGATGTTTCCTTAGAATATCTCATCCACTTAATTCTCCTTGATCACGGCTGTGTGGTTAACAAACTTGGTTCCTAAACTTCTGGTCTTGGCTTCAGTTCCACTGTGTAGCACCTTCAGCATGTGTCTTTTCCTAAAACCCCAGGCTACAGAAGACACCAGCTCAGGGTGCTACACAGCCTTGTAAAGTTACAGGTCATTTTCTGGGTGTTGTAATGTCTTGGGGTGCTAAAATAAACCCAATATATTTGATGTAAACACTTGCCTTAAAATATTAAGATTTTGTGAAACCTTTAGCATTTAAACTGAGCATAAATGCCCCAAATATTCTACCTGGTTTACATTTAAGCTGAACAAATCTGGCTTCTCACACCAACCTGTTCATTGTCATTCTCAAGAACCTCCAAGAAAGACAAGAAAGTCATCCCAAATTGTCATAATGCCTGAGCTATTAGCTACATTAGACCTCGTTAGTACAAGCAACAGAGATAGCAAGAGGATCCCCCTCCTCATCATCATCGTCACCATCATCATATCCATCATCATCATTTAATGTCCACTTTTCCATGTTCATGTGGGCCACACGGGATTTGTTGAGGCAGCTTTTCTATGGTGAGACGCCTTTCCTGTTGCCAACCTTTACCTGTTTCCCAGTAAGTTAATATTTCGCCACAGCTGGACATGTTCTGCACAGAGGACTGGAAACAAACAACATTGCTTCTATGATGGTGAAGCTCATTGTCAACCATCACATGATGCCAAGACAAAGGTACACACACAAACACACACAGAGGCTTCTTTCAGTTTCCGTCTACCAAATTCACCCACAAAGACCTCAAACTATGCATCACGCTACAAGGGAGGTCAAGATGTTCAGAGTCCAGTTACATCATAATGCTAAGGGGTCTCACAGATTAGCCCTTTAGCATTCAGATCACTCTGTCCAATGTAATGCTTGTTTATTCACATTGTTCTCAATTAATCCTGGATTATCTCAAAGCTCTGAGATTTCTCCTCCAAGTATTTATTTTATCAGTTTCTTTTGCGAACTGCTAAGTTACAGGAACATAAACACACCAAGCAACGGCAGGGGAACAAACACAGACACACACATAAATACATATATACATACATACATACATACATACATATATATCGGTGTCGCACAAATGGCACCTATGCCGGTGGCACATAAAAGCACTCATTACACTCTTGGGGTGGTTGGCATCAGGAAGGAGATTCAGCTGTAGAAAACCATATCAAATCAGACTGGGGCCTGGTGCAACCTTCCAGCATGCCAGCCTGGTCAAACCGTCCCACCCATGCCAGCATGGACAACGGACATTAAATGATGATGATGATGATGATGATATGTGACGGGCTTCTTTCAGTTTCCATCTACCAAATCCACTCAATACTTTGGTCAGCCTGGGGCTATAGTAGAAAACACTTGCCCAGTGTGCCGCATAGTGGGACTGAACCTGGAACCTTGTGGTTGGGAAGCAAATTTGTCAGGTGCACAGCCACGCTTGCATCTTTATAGAACCATAAATGGCTTTAGAAACTGAACTTTACCCCAAATAAAATTCAATTTTTTCAATTTATAAAGAATTCTTTCAATACTGAAAAAAAAAACCTCCCCCCCCACCTCCCACCGCTCCTGTAATTATATTGTTTACAAATTTTAGTCAAACAATAACGAGGATATTTGTGTCACATGTTTCGGGACACTGAATATAATGCATCTGCTATTCAATCCTAGAATAAAGCCCAAAAATTATTCACAAGAATTCCAGAAATGATTCTATTGTATATTTTCATAACCATATCAAATAAATAAATATAAAAAAAAAAGCTATCCTGGGAAAAACAAACAAGCAAAAACCCTAATCTAAGCTGCCCTCACCCCCAACGACCAACCTCGTTTTCCGATATAGCTGTGTGTCTTTTAGTTTATAAACAACAAATTATTTTCTCTATTTATGTAATTATATACCATGATTAAGTATTACAAGGCCATCGTTAAATGCCTCAAAGTTAGGATAATAACGACAATAATAGAAATAATTAACTGGGAGAATAACAATCGGACAATTAGTTGTAGTAAGTCCTTTTCATTCATCCTGTCATGTGAGTTAATAAGTTGTAAATAAAGGGAAATACTATGTCAGGCAAAAACATTTGATCCTTTAATATTGTTTCCCACCAAAAGCACAAGGTCTGAATTTTTGGGAGAGAGCAGGGTTGTCGATTTCATCAGACCCCTATATTCAGCTGATATTTATTTCATCAGGGCTGGCAAACCAGATGGCTGCACCAGGCTCCAATCTTGATCTGGCAGAGTTTCTACAGCTGGATGCCCTTCCTAATGCCAACCACTCCCGAGAGTGTAGTGGCACGTAAAAAGCACCCCCACTACACTCTCGGGAGTGGTTGGCGTTAGGAAGGGCATCCAGCTGTAGAAACTCTGCCAGATCAAGATTGGAGCCTGGTGCAGCCATCTGGTTCGCCAGTTCTCAGTCAAAATCGTCCAACCCATGCTAGCATCGAAAGCGGATGTAAAACGATGATGATGATGATGACTCGGAAAGGATGAAAGGCAAAGTCGACCTCAGTGCTGTTTGAACTCAGGACGTGAAAATGGACAAAATACTGCTAAGCATTTCCTCTGGTGTTCTGATGATTCTGCCAGCTTTTGTGTTTGTAGTTCCACAAAATAAATTCCTTCTCTTACTCAGTACAATGACTGAATCTTTGAGGGCAGTTGGCTTGTCTATTCCATCAAACCTCAGTGCATGACTGGTACTTGGTTTATTGCATCCAGAGGGGATGAAAAGCAAAGTCATCCTCAACAGAATTTACACCTCCTCAGCTTGTTTTCCACCACATTTCTTAACCCTTTCGTTACTGTATTTCTGTTGAGATGCTCTGTATTTCTTTCAATTAATTTTAAATATAACAAAGACTTTAGTAAAATAACTTAGTTGTCATTAAGCTAGTGTTAGTAACATAACTTGTGACTAAGGTTTGGTGGAAGATTTTAATTCAAAACTTATGAAAACAAGACATTTGTACAACAGAGCTAGAGCCGGTTTTAGCCGGGTTAGTAACGAAAGGGTTAAAAATGGTGGTTGAGGCCTTGGTTTCGGGACCACTCATGTCTAGAAATTGAGGTTGGGCCTAAGCAAGGGCATGCTCCCTGGAGAAAAACCAACTCCAAAAAAAGCCTCATGATAGCAAGGGAGAATGGATACCAGCCAGCCCAAAGGTTGGGGTGGGCTACGCCTGCCTACCTTGGTTGCTATGGCATTGAGGTAGATGCGATCACCCCCTTTAACCAGGACAAAACCTGGATTTAAAACACTGAATGATGGTGATGATGATGATGGCATTCTAATGATTCTACTTGCTCACTGCCTTATTTTGGTCATTTAATATCACTGGTAACGCATAATCCTGGATTATGGCTGGATTATCCATTGGTCAGATTTTGTAGCCAACCAACAACTCTTCTCTCAGAAACTGGGATGGAACCTGCGACTTGTATGATTCGGGAGTGCCAACTCAAAACTGTTTGGCCATGTTGTTTGATTTTGCAAGTTAGATGTTGCTTCTTGTGTTGTCTTTGCTGAGGATCTGGCTGGGTTGTGAGATCATGTTGGTCGACCACATGTCACATGGTCATAGGAGATGAGGCAGTACCTCACAGATGTGGGGTCTGACTGGAACTCTGCTCAATGGATCTCCGCAGGGGGACCTGGGAATACACCAACAAATGGTTCATTCCCCCCGCATCCGATCCAACCTGTTTTAATATCTATTTATTTGTGTGATCAAAATTCTGAGCACTACCTGCAATTTTCTTCAGGTCGCGTAGCCGATCCCACTCAAAAGGTCCCTGAATAGGAGTTGTTTAAGGATGCTGAACGAAACACCGATGTTTCCACAGGTGAATTATCCAAACCCCAAAGGATTCCTCTCAACACATGGCTATGATGCTCCCCCACTACTTCTGCTCATGATCAGAGATGCACATATCGTCAGCCACTAAGGGACATGCTCAACTGGTTAAAGTCAAACAACTGACAAACAAATCTGTGGTATTGAGCAGAATATTTGCTGTAGCCCATCTTTTATACCAAGACAAAACAATGTACAGGACAACACTTCCAATCAGTTAAGATCAGAAGCCATGAGAGCCACTGCCTGGTACTGCATCAGGGCTATTATTATTATTATTATTATTATTATTGGCTTTTGCTTTATGTCTGTACAAGTTGGCTCCAAGTCTCACCCAGAGACCTCAAGAGACAACAGGTTGGAAGTTCACGTTGTTGTTATGCCTAGTGTGCCATATATTTGGTTTTTTTCTTTTTGGTGTTGTACTAGTGAATGTCGAATACATAAATTAAAAAAAATTATAATTATTATTATTGTTATCGTTGTTATTATTATTATTATTATTGTTATTATTATTATTATTATTGTTATTATTATTATTGTTATTATTATTATTATTATTAATATTATTATTATTATTATTATTATTATTATTATTACTATCATTATTATTGTTATCATTATTATTGTTATTATTATTATCATTATTGTTGTTGTTGTTGTTATTGCAGCTAGCGTTGGCCGGGACACTGAATTAAGCTCTGGCTGTATCGTTGGGGCCAAATGTTGTCTGAGCACCGATGAGTGTCTACAGGAGAACACGGTGATTTATGGCAAAGAATGCAGGCGTCGTGTGCAGCAGGAACATCCTTTCGTAAGTTTTCTTCTGCCGATATGTTGTTGCATTTCTTTTAGTTGTATAGGTCTTCAGGGGCAGACCCAAAGGGGGTCCTGAGGAGCATGTGCCCCCACCCTCAAGAAAAGAAGTGCGCCCTTCTAATTAATGCTATTATGCCCTTTTGTCCTAGAATTTTATTCAGCCTTTTATGATTTTCTATCTCAAGAATTAAGGTCCCTTACGTCATCTTGATCCATTTTGCGTGAGTTAATATCAGGGGTTGTTTGTTTAGCCCTAGCTCAGCTGTGATCCAGCAGACCTATGATTCACAGACACTCCGATCATGACCGTCTCATCTTTTTTCTTTGTGTCCTTTAGTTTTTTGCTTTTATGATAGGACAGAAGGCAAGGAAAATTTCACTGCTATTTCTAGAAAGTCATGAAGTAGAAGTCGCATCAGTAGTAGTAGTAGTTTTTAGCCCTAGGTCAGTTTTGATCCAGATATGGCCACCGCATTTTTTGTTTAAGACTGTATCTAAGACTATATCACCCACTTTGTTTTTTGTAATGGTTTCGCTGCTATTTTTTGCTGTTTCTGTAGTAGTAGTAGTGGTGGTGATGGTAGTTGTTTAGCCCCAGGTTGACCTATGGCTGAAGGTATTCTCACTGGGACAATCCCATCTTTTACTCCGACCTGCTGTTATTGCACAGCTCCAGGTCAATCCCGATCCAGTGGAGCAATGTTCAAAGACAATCCTTTCCAGATGTGACCACCCTCTCCTTTTTTTGAAAAATAAGTGCGTCTCTAAAACCGCATACATTACCAAGCCTAACGTGTCCTTCCCCGTTTCCAAGACAGTGTCATTCCATGAGGTTTAGCTCCTATTTCTAGCATGCCTGTTGACCGCACGTTTGGGCTGACTTCATTAATTCTTTGGCAGCGCCAAAGACCAAAATAACACTCACTTCCTGTTTCTGTTTCTATTTTGGTAAAAGAATGACCTCTGTCACCCTTGCCACCCCACCCTCACCTTCCACCAGAACCTGAGATAATCTTGGAAGGGAGGTGTGCGGGGGGGGGGACAAAACGATTTGGTATTTTATCTCAAGATGTACACAGCCTTGACCTTTCCTCTCTCTCTCCCTCTTGTCTTTCTCCCTCTCTCTTCTCTTTCACTCTGTCTAAGTCTCTATCCCTCTCACTTGTTATCTCCCTTCGTTATTATCTCTCTCTCTCTCTCTCTCTCGTCTTTTCTCCCTCTCCCTTATATTTCACTCTATTTAAGTCTCTCTTCCTCTCTCTTGTTATCTCTTTCTCTCTCTCTTTCTCTCCCTCTCTCTCTCTTTCTCTCCCTCTCTCTCTCTTTCTCTCCCTCTCTCTCTCTCTCCCTCTCTCTCTCTCATGCACTTTATCATGTATTGAGGTTTATTTCCGGAAAATACCACCGCTGCCACCACCATCATCACCATTGTCATACCACTCCTGGTATGATATCAGTAACACCACCTCCACCATCACTGCACCCACCATCACCACCACCACTACCATGCTCACTTCTACTACTACCACCACACCACCACCCCTCATCACCCTCCACTCTGATATGTTGGATATGTTTATATATTTTTAAATGTGACCTTTGGAAGGTGTATAGGAGAGGCCGAGGGGGAGCAGAAGGCAGAGGAGAGACTGGCCAGATGGTTTCAGCATGGTAAATGATAAAGCAGTAGTGGTAGTAGTAGTAGTAGTGATGGTGGTGGTAATAGCCAGAGGGGCAAATTGCTAGTAATAATGATATCAGGGATGGAGTTGATGATGGTGTGATCATGATGATGATGTTCTTTAACCCTAGGTCAACCCATTGACTTGTGGTTAACACATGGTCCTGTTATCAAATTGTATTTCCTTCAGTGTGGTGCCAACCAATTCAATCTCCATGCTGTCTATAGTAATAATAATAGTAATAATAATGGTAATCCTTTCTACTAAAGGCACAAGGTCTGAAATTTTGGAGAACAGGGGACTAGTCGATTACATCGACCCCCAGCGCTTTATGGGTACTTGATTTATTGATCCCCAAAAGGATGAAAGGCAAAGTCGACCTCGTCAGAATTTGAACTCAGAATTTAAGGACAGACAAGACACCACTAAACATTTTACCCTGTGTGCTAACAATTCTGCTACCTTGCCACCTTAATAATAATAATAGTAGTAGTAGTAGTAGTAGTAGTAGTAGTTGTCCTTTGTGCTATAGGCACAAGGCCTGAAATTTTGGAGGCACTGGTTGATTGAACATTTGGTAGTTAGTAGGAGGCTGGACAGAATCTTTTTTAGTATTTAGAGAGGAGTTCTTTAATATTGCGTTTAGAGATGTGTACCTACATTCTTAAGTTGAACTCCTGTGAAAGGTTGAAATTGCTCTTTGCAGCATTGAGGTTTCATCATATAAATAGCTGTGAAATACCCCTTCAACAACCACCACTATCATCATTATTGTCTTACCATGGCAAACTTTGTGACATTGTGTCACAGTTTATAACATTGTACCACAGTTTGTGACACTGTCAAACTTTGTGCCACATGTTGCATAGTTTTGTAACAGGCCAAAGTATGTAACGTTGTACTGCAGCTTGTGCCATTGTGTCACAGTTTGTGATGTTGTGCCAACGTTTGTGACACTGTCAAACTTTGTGCCACATGTTGCATGTTTGTGGAATTGTGTCAAAGTCTGCAGTATTGTGCCAGACTTTGCAACCTTGTGTCGGAGTGTTTCTTGGAAGGGCATGATGTTATTTCAAAGTTTATTACATTGTGTGTCTGTAACGAAATATCCAAATTTATGACGTCATTGATTACGATGTCTCAGCTTTTATGATGTTATACCAAAGCTTATGACTTTTGTTCTTTAGTTTATCTTGTTTCAAAGTTTAAGTTCTTCAGACAAAATCCGTTGCCTTATTCCTAAACTTATGATGTCATTTTAAAGTTCACAACTTCCTGTTTGTGACATCGTTTCAAAGAACTTTCATGTTGTACCAAAGTTTATGACCTTCTTCTTAATGCTATGACCTCCTGCGCAAACTTAAGACTTTGAACCAATTTCCAAACGTATTTCTTTCCCAGGCACAGACTCTGCAGCTGGATTTCCTTTCCAAACTTCTGCCAAGTTTCCATCACATCAGAAAACCAACCAAAGTTGCAAACTAATTATTCCTCCACTCACCTCCACCACACACACATGGAGGGGTGTGTGTGTGTGTGGTGGTGGGATGTCCTCTTAAATTATGGTAAGTAGATCTCTATGGCATCCGTAGACACACATGCTCATACGTATAGATGCATATAATGCTTTGTATATATGTGCATGTGTTTATATAACTGTTCATGTAAGTCTACGTGGCTGTGTGGTAAGAAGCTTGCTTCCCTACCACATGGTCATGGGTTCAGTCCCACTGCATGGCACCTTGGACAAATGTCTTCTACTCTAGCCTTGGGCCGACCAAAGCCTTGTGAGTAGATTTTGTAGACAGAAACTGAAAGATGCTTGTCGTGTATGTACAGGGTGTGTAATGTATTTGCGGACAGTACTTTTTTTAGTTATTGCTGCATTTTTTGGTAACTCTGCATAATCTTTGTTTCAGAAAATAATAGTGGCAGACCCTCTGCTTACTCAAGAAATGAAGAGGCATGTTGTTATTGTGGTTGTAAAGGCTGAGCAAAGCGATTTAGAAATATTTTGATTTTTAGGGGTTGCCAGATCTTTTGTCTACAAAGTTTGTAGGGAGCTCGACACTGAAGATGGAAACATATCACCAGTATGAAAGCATAAAAAGCATTCTAAACATTCTGAAATCATCAAAACCCTTGAATTTATCCAGTAAATTCAACAGACCATTTGATTACAATCCCAGAAAGTCCATGAGGTCAATTGCAAAAGATCTGCATGTGTCAGAAGGAACAGCCAGAAATGTTGTCCACAAAGATATAAGATATAAGTTTTATATGATGAGGAAAGGTCAGTTTGTCTGAAGAAGCAAAAGAGAATTACTACATCAGATCTAAAAAAAGCTCTTAAATTAACTGAAAAATTCAGAAGATTTGATTTGTTTTTTTCTGAAACGAGAAAAACTTTGACCAAGATCAAAAATTTAACAGAAGAAATTTCAGATGGCTTACACAAGGCCTTAGAGTAAACTCTGCTGCCTACATTAAGGTCCTGGAAATAATTGTTAATCCCTGGAAAGACAGTGTATGTAATGGAAGGCCATATGTGTTTCAGTAAGACTCTGCACTATCACACATGGTTCTAGCGACACAAGAATGGATGGCTGAAAATTTTCGTGATCACATAACCCCTAACATTTGGCCTCCTAATTCCCGAGTTCTCAATCTATTGGACTATTACATTGTTGAGAGAGAGGTCAATGAACACGCCCACAACACCAAATATTCTTTGAAAGCTGCCATAGTCAGAGAAATGTCTTTGAGGCAGTGCTCCAGCATGGCCGCAGTCAAATGACTGAAACAAGTTATGGAATAACAGAATTCATTTGAGATTCTGCTAATGACATTCACCATTTTCTACTGCTCTCTTTCACCTTGAGCAAGGTACATAACTCTACTTTCTCCTCTGCCTGTTAACACAAAAACAAAGAAAGAAACAAACAAACAAACAAAAGTTATATTTTTATAATGACCAGAATTGCATGAAGAACCCCCTAATATTTTGGGCTTAAAATTTTGAAAAAAGGTTTTGTAAGGGATTATAATAATATCCATGTATAAGAAACTCCCATAATTTTTAACCTAATTTTTGACAAAAATGGGTTCTTTATACACGTTAGTAAGTCTCAGGTTTGGGCAGTAAGTATCAGTTCTAAGTTTTCAACCAGACCCCACTTCATGGTTGGGGGTCTTAACCCTAAACTGGCCAGATCTGACTGCCCTCACACCTACCCCACGAGGTCACTCTAAGAATAAACAATCATCATCATACATCCGTTGTTCATGCTGGCATGGGTTGGACGGTTTGACCGCAGCTGCTCTGCTGGAAGGCAGGTGGAGCCCAGTTAGAATTTTCTTCAGGTCGAGTAGCCCATCCCACTCAAAAGGTCCCTGAATAAGGGTTGTTTAAGGATGTTGAACAAAACACCCCTGTTTCCAGAGGCGAATCATTCAAACCCCAAAGAATCCCTCTCAACACATGGCTATGATGCTCCTCTACTGCTTCTGCTCGTGATCAGAGATGCACATATCGTCAGCCACTAAGGGACATGCTCAACCAGTTCAGGTCAAACAACTGAGAAGCAAATCTGTGGTATTGAGCAGAATATTTGCTGTAGCCCATCTTTTATACCAAGACAAAACAATGTACATGATAACACTTCCAATCAGTTAAGATCAGGAGCCGTGAGAGACACTGTCTGGTACTGCATCAGGGCATTTGTTGTTGTTGTTCTTGGTCTTGTTGCTGGTGCTGCTGCTGCTGTTGTTGTTGTTGTTGTTGAGTGAGTGAGTGAGTGTTATCAATGTACCTCATAACACTTCTGATCAGTTAAGATCAGAAGCCATGAGAGCCACTGCCTGGAACTGCATCAGGGCATTTAGTATTATCTTCTGGTTTTCTGTTCTGAGTTCAAATTCTGCAGGGCCAACTTTGCTTTCATCCTTTTGGGGTTGATGAAATAAATACAAGCTGAGCACTGTGGTTGATGTAACCAACTGACCCCCTTCCCTGAAATTGCCTGGCCTTGCGCCAAAATTCTGAAATCATCATCATCATCATCATTTATTGATATTATTATTTTACAGTGTAAGGAATTCCGAAGATTATTCATATTAATTTTATTGGTAATCTTAATCATTATCACTATTATTATGTCTTTGTAATTAAAATATTTCTCTAATTACATTTTTTGATATTTCAGGTAACAGCCTCCACTTTTCGAATCCGGGTCTCTATTTATTGTCTTCAAATGGCAGAAGCTGATTTCTTCCGGAGATTAAACACACCCCAGGACATTTGAGGGTGGGTGAAGGGGAATGGAACGACAGCAAACGAAGACAACCACCTTAAATGTCGATAGCAAACTGACCAAATACATGCTTCTCTCGCTTGCTTCATATAGATATATGTGTGTGTGTGTATGTTTGTGTGTGTATGTGTGTATGTGTATAAGTGTATGAATATGTATGTGTGTATGTATATATATATATATATATATATATATGTATGTATTACATAGATACATACGTATGTATATATATATATGTATATATATATATACATATATATACTTACATATGAATATATATACATATATCTATATGCGTGTCTATATATATACACACACACACACACACAAGTATCTATATAC
>NC_043019.1:10328102-10335602 GCF_006345805.1 Octopus sinensis | reverse complement strand
TCTTTCAAAATCCCTATTTTGCTTTTCACCATTCATTTGTATAGGTTTGCTACGCAACTTTCTTGAGAGAACCTGTTTCAGAGAAGGAAACCTGTGTCTTGCTAACCTTACTACTACTACTACTACTACTACTGCTGCTGCTGCTGCTTCTGCTACTACTACTACTACTAACAGAAAGGAACACAAGGAAATAAACAGAGAGAATTAACAAAAGAACTTTTGGAGTTAGCGGTCAATCATACATACACACACATAAGTGAAGGCGCATGGCTCAGTGATTAGGGCGTCGGGCTCACAATCATGAGGTAGTGAATTCGATTCCCGGACTGGGCTGCATGTTGTGTTCTTCAGCAAGACATTTTATTTCATGTTGCTTCAGTTCACTCAACTGTAAAAATGAGTTACAACGTCACTGGTGTCAAGCTGTATCGGCCCCTTTGCCTTTCCCCTGGATGACATCAGTGGCGTGGAGAGAGAAAGCTGGTATGCATGGGCGACTGCTGGTCTTCCATAAACAACTTTGACCGGACTTGTGCCTCGGAGGAAAACTTTCTAGGTGCAACTCATGGTCATTTATAACCAAAAGGGGGTCTCATGTGTGTGTGGGCGGGGTATGAGTGTGTGCGTTCATGTGTTACTGTGGTAAGAAACTTGCTTTCCAAACACATGGTTCCCGGTTCAGTTCCACTGTATGACACCTTGTGCAAGTGGCTTCTACGACTATAGCCTCGGGCCGACCAAAGCCTTGTGAGTGGATTTGGTAGACGGAAACTGAAAGAAACCCGTCGTATGTATGTATGTATGTATGTATGAACATATATATATATATATATATATATATATATATATATATGTATATATATATGTTCATACATATATATATATATATATGTATATACATATATATATATATATGTTCATACATACATATATATATACATATATATATACATACATATATATATATACATATATATATATATATGTTCATACATACATATATATATACATATATATATACATACATATATATATATCCATATATATATATGTGTATGTATGTGTGTATGCGTGTGTATGTATGTGTGGCGCAATGTTTAGAGTTTGAGCTAAAAACAATGAGATCTGTGGCCATGCTGGGGCACTGCCTTACAAAATTTTTAGTCGAGCTAATCGATCCCAGTGCTTAGTCTTTTTGTAAAGGTTGCTGCTTATTCTGTCGATCTCTATAGAACTGCTAAGTTATGGGGACGTAAAGTAACAATACCGCTTTTCAGCGGTCGCAGGGAACAAAAGGCAGGCGCAAAGCACACGCATACACATGCACTCGCAAACACACATACACACGAAGACACCAGCACACGCACTCATACACACACATATACATACAGAAATACACACACATTCACACATACACATACATTCACACATACATACACACACATAGACATACGCACACTCACACATACTGTCACATACACACACATAGACACACGCACACACAAACACTCACACACATACACACGCACACATACACACACATAGACAAACGCACACACAAACACACTCACACACACACACATAGACAAACGCACACACAGACACACACTCACATGCACATACATACGGTAAAGTGCAAAGACCCCTTTCGGTCATGAATGACCATGGAATTTCACCCAGAAAGTTAACCTCCAAGACACAATTCTTTTATTGAAGAGTTGTTTATGCAGGTTCCCATGCATACCAGCCCCGCCCCTCCCCTCTCCACACTATTGATGTTATCCAAGGGAAAGGACAAAGGGGTCGATACAGCTTGGCACCAGTGGCGTCACTGCTCATTTCTACAGCTGAGCGAACTGGGGCAACATGAAATAAAGTGTCTTGCTCAAGAGCACAACACGCAGCCCGGTCCGGGTATCGAACTCACTACCTCATCATTGTGAACCCGACGCTCTAACCACTGAGCCATGCGCCTTCACACACACACACACAAACACATATGAAAGTGTGTATACATATGTATATGTGTGTCTATGCACGTTACATAGTTTATCCATTTTTTATGTATTTATGTATTTTTTATTGCTTTTGGATTTTATTTTTCTAGTTTGTTTTTATTTCAAGTCAACTGAAATACTGCCAAGGCAAATCACAACAAGACTCATGATTTAAAAAAAAAGATATTTTATTACTTAGGTTACACAAAATGCTAATGTTTAACAATCTTTGAAATATTCACAGCTGATGTAGTATTTCTCAGCAAGACGTTGAGGATTCACCAAATGTACGTCTGTATCTTATCTTCTCTCACAACGTTTCCCATCCTGTTTTAATGTTTACGCTTTTTGAAATCGTTTGAACTTGTGTTCAAATTTAAATATCTTTGGAACACCAACTTTTTCCAGTGTGTGTTTAAATAAATGAGGTTTTCGATTTCGTCATCTTCAACATATTCTCGCTTCCCATCGTTCCTGGTTGATATAGCGGAGAATTTCAATGCCGTTCCATCGTTGTGTATATTGTCTTTGCTGGAAGAATAATTCCAAGTTTGTTGCGATCGTTCGGAAGTGGAGTCTTGCTCATACAGGGGACAGACATCTACATCTGCCATGAGACTGGAGCCAACATTAGCATTCTCATCACCGGCTAAATCCCTTTTTCCAGAATCTTCTTGTACCTTTTCGTTCCGAGTCAGGAGTTCTTCCTCTTTCTCTTCGCCATACTTCGTCTGTTGGTCCGATACCGAAAATTTCTTCATATTTTTTCCGTTATCAGAAAGAGAGTATTTGTTCTTCGGGTGAATAACGTATTCTTTCTCCATCTCTTTAAAGTTGTGGAGATCGAGTTGTTGTGGTAATAACAATCGTCGTATCAGAGAGAATTTACGATTAAGGAACGATTCCCAGCAACGCGGCACAACGTACGAATTTGACAAGTCTTCAATAAAACAGCAGATTTACATCAAAGAACTACACATGCGTTACCAACCACAGCAGGTTCGAATCACGTTTGTATCGCTAATTTACCTTCAGTGTAAAATAAAGTAAATCTCCCTATAGATACATGGACTTATTATGCGATGAGAATTGTACGTTGGATAAGATTTTGTAGACGTGTGTAGAGAGACATTTATGCCCAGTCTGTTGGCGCAGGACAAATTACTGATTTTCAATAAACAGAGTCAGTGTGTCTACGCCTGTGTATTTTCCTCAGCCGGGAGCCCTTTAAAATATATCTAGTCACATAAGCTTCTCTGCTAAGTTAATTCACGTGGTAGCGCTAACTCGAGGAAACCACTTGTTGGTAGTAATAGCTGAAAGCATAAAATGCCGTCACCTTATCACTGATTAATCTTCACATTCAGCAAAAACATTTTATGATTTTAGTTGGTCCTTTGTGTGCCTCTGCCAAGTTGAATGTGTAGCTGTCGTTAATTCGGCCGAAAGCTTCAGGGGTGCCTATACGGATGACTGCTTTCACCTGCCACTGACCTTTTCCCTCAGAAGTCAGCGGTCGTTCATCGCCAAATTAATGACTTTTAACGCCGAGGTTAAACATTTGACCTGACGCACCTAAATGAATGAAGGGCTAGAAAATTTGCGTCGTGTATGTATGTATGTATGTATGTATGTATGTATATGTCTGTATGTATGTATGTAAGTATGTATGTATGTATGTATGTAAGGCGGTGTTCCAGCATGGCCTCACTGGAATGACTAAAACAGTTAAAAGAAAAAGAATTCCACGTATCTACACCATCAGATATGTGTTTGTGTGGGTGCGCGCACTCGCATGCATTTATGTTTGTATTATTTGTAATTTTCTGTTTTTTTGTGGTTATTTTTTTTTCTTTATTTAAGCGCAAAACCCGAAAGAAATGACAACAAAACCGAATTGTTAGAAAATATTTTTATTATTATTAATATTGACACAAATGTTGAGTTTTATTCAAAATATCCATTATGGAAATAAAACCCCTTAAGAACTCCCCACCTTCCCGACCCCCAAAATATATTTCCAATTTGAAAAACCAAAGAATTTGTATGATGATATTTAAAAAAGGAAAAAAAAGAAGAAATCATCAAAATCTCAATGTTGAGACGGGATCGTCTCTTACATGTCCTATCACATCTCTTAGATGAGCAAAACTCTTTGCAGTACCTACAAAAGTTTCATACCAGTTATATCACCGGCACTTTTCAATGTTTAACTTCCTGCAACCTGTTCATTTGCAATAAGCTTCTTTCGTGTCTTCTCAGCAAGAACTTCATCCAATGTAATTTCGAATAATCCACCAGTTCTTCCACTTCTTCGTCTCTCTCATCTTCTCTCTTCACATTTCCTTCTTCGACCAGCCTCGGCGGAACGACGGTCGTTTTCTCTGGGATTCCATCTTCTTGTTTAGAGTTCGAGGGACGAGGAAATTCATTCGACGCTTGCTGACACAATTCAACAGTTGAGTTCTGGCAATAGAGACAACATTTCCGATCAATAGTGATGTAACCACATTCACCACACTTCACACATTGTAAGTTGATGACTTCCATTCCGAAGGGATGGTCATAAACAGCATTCTCATATTTAACATGGTTCTCTTGTGGTTGATTGGATCGTGTTCTAGGTTCAAATTCATACGGCTGATAGTCTGAGGATTTCGTGTCTTCCTTCTCGATTGCTTCTACCAAATTCTCCATAGACCTGGACTCATCTTTAATCTTCTTTTCGTTACTCAGTAAATTCTGGTCTCCTGCAACTTTTGCTTGCTCTTCGTTCTGATTGAAGAAATCAGCTTCTTTCTCTCCACCGCACTCCACCTCTTCATCTGATCTCTGGAATTTCATCATATTTGGTTACTTGTTCTCACTTGGCTTTTATAAACCCGAAGATAAAATATACGATGGCAATAGTAATAGTAGTGGTAGCGAAGTCTTCTAGCGTTGGAGACTTCGTTGATGTGTGTAAGGCGAGGCGAACTGGAGGTATGGTGGTTCGGCTCAAAGTTCAGCCCTTTTATGAAGGGACACACAATGCCGTTCCTTAAAACCAAGTGCGCTCGGGTTTGTTTTTGCCTTCTTTTGATTCTTTCATTCTTAATATCATTTCTTTGTCTTCCCTTCCTTCTTTCATTCATTCATTCATTCATTCATTTCTCTCTTACTCCTTCCCACTGTAACTCCCCCTTCCTCCCCTTCTCTAAAACACCTCGTTCCTTCTTACCACCATACGTCCCTCCCTACCTGTCTCCCTCCTTCTTTCTTTCTTTCTTTCTTTCTTTCTTTCTTTCTTTCTTTTTTTTCCTGAGGTGACCACTGACTTTTGATTTAATCGAATATACGTGTGTGTGTGTGTGCGTGTGTGTGTATGCATAAATAATGTATATACATTAATATATGTGTACATGTGTGTATGTATATATATACGGGTATATATGTGTGGGTATATATCTATAGATATTTATGTATGTCGACACATATCTATATGTATATGTGTGTGTATAGATATATGCCTATGTTTTTGTGTATATATTATATGTATGTATATGTCGTGTATATATAGATGTAGATCTGTATATATATATATATATATATATATATATATATATATATATATATATATATACACATATATATATATATTATATATCAATGCACAAGTACATATGTATTCTCTATGTATGCATGTCTGTATGTATGTGTCCAGTAGACAGAAGATAGATAGTTATATATATATATACATCATACTTATATATATATATCATATATATATATATAGATATATATATATATATATATATATATATATACATACATACATGAATATATGTATATATATATATATATATATATATATATATATATATATATATATATATATATATATGTATGTCTATCTCTCTGTTCCCGGGCACATGCACACATACATACATACGTACATACATACATACATGCATGCATACATAGAATCATACATATGTACTTGTGCATAGATATATAATATATATATATATGTATATATAATATATATATGTGATGTATATAGGTGTAGAAGTGGCTGTGTGGTAAGTAGATGGCATACCAACCACATGGTTCCTGGTTCATCCCCATTGCATAGCACCTTGACCAAGTGTCTTTTACTATAGCCACGGGCCGACCAACGCCTTGTGAGTGGATTTGGCAGAGGGAAACTGAAAGAAACCCGTCATATATATATAATCGTATATATATATCTGTATGTGTGTCTGTGGTTCTCCTCTAACATCGCTTGATAACCGATGCTGGTGTGTTTACATCCCCGTAGCTTAGCGGTTCGGCGAAAGAGACCGATAGAATAAGTACAAGGCTTACAAAGAAGAAGTGTTTGGATCGATTTCTCCGACTAAGGGCGGTGCTCCAGCATGGCCGCAGTCAAATGACTGAAAGAAATAAAGGAATAAATAAAGAAAAGAATATATGTATACATATATAAAAAAAATGACTTGGTTCATCGTTTTTAATTGAGTAGAGCAAGAAAAATAAAAGGGAAAAAATTTAAAATGCCCGGCCCTCATGGCCCCAGGGAAAGGTTGTAGTGGGGGAGGGCGTTAAAAAGTTTATAAATTAAAATTTGTTTTTTTTTAATAAAAATATTTCCCCTATCATCATGAAGTGAAAAGAAAAGAAAAGAAAAAGAACTTTGCAAAATGGAAACAATTCAGCTCATGTAGGTGACCTTCTGTTGACCACCGTCCATGAGGGTTCGAATATACCTCACGGACGATGGTCAAGGGGGGTGCGTTCACTGTCATGCAGAAAATTTCCCGTCGGAAAGTTTCTTAATGATAAAATATACTGAATGTCTTCGCTACGGGTTCGAATCAGCCTCAAGTATGTTTGAGGGGGTGACAGTTTTGTATCTACTAATAACATGTTTTATATTGTACGTGTTACAGTCATTAAACTCCGGCCATGCTGGAGCACGGCATTGAAATGTTTTTGTTTTAGTCGAGTGAATCGACCTCGGTACTTATTTTTCTATTTAAGCCAGGATCTTCTTCTATCGGTCTCCTTTCGCCGAACCGTTAGGTTACGGGACGGAAACTAACCACCACCGGTTGCCAAGAGGTGTTGCGGGACAAAACACAAACACACACACACACACACACATACATACATACATACATACATACATTCATACATACATTCATACATACATACATACATACATACATACATACAATCATACATACATATATACATACACACACATATTATAGGCGAAGGATTGGTAAGAATCTTGCTTCCCAACCACAAGATTCCAGGTTCGGTCCCGCTGCGTGACACCTTGGACAGGTGTCTTCTACTTTAGCCTCGGGCCGACCAAATCCTTGTGAGTGAATTTGGTACTCGGAAACTGAAAGAAGCCCGTCGTATATATGTATGCATATATTTATACATAAATTTGTCTGTGTTTGTACCCCACGATCGCTTGACAACCGATGTTGGTGTGTTTACCTCTCCGTAA
>NC_043019.1:10323366-10328002 GCF_006345805.1 Octopus sinensis | reverse complement strand
TATATATATTATCATAATATAATATATATATATACCATATATATATCTATATATACATCCCTACATATATATATATATACCTATATACCTATAATATATATAATATACATATATACTATATATTATATATTATATATATATATATATATACATATATAACATATATATATATATACCATATTATATATATATATATATATCTATATATCTATATATATTATATACATATATATATACATATATATATATATACTATATATACATATATATATATATATATATATTATTATATATATATACATAAATATATATACATATATATATGTATATATAATATATATATAATATATATATATTACTATAGATATATATACATAGATATATATACAGATATATATACATATATAATATTATATATATATATACAAATGGCGCTGAACTAACAACACAAGTGTGTAACGTGTCTTCCTAAATATAAAGAAGTCCTTCCAGAGATCGATGTATCAGAAGCGAAAAATTGTCTGCAAAGCGAAATATAGTGATATAAAACAAGTCACTGTATTTGAGAAGAATATTTCGCTTTTGATAGTATATTGCAACTAGAACATACTCGCGAATACCCTGTTTAAAACGCACGTGTGTTACTTCCCGAAATCGAAGTGAATTTTATTCTCGTCTGTGAATCAACAAGACCCAGTATTTTTGAGAAGGATATTGCGTTTTGATGTATATCTGATCTGCGTGTTCTGAAAAAAGCCTCTGAAAATTTGCTTGCTTAATACCAAATCGCTTAGGAAAATATAGAAGTATCGTGAAACTGTTGCATGTGCGCTAAATCGAAACTCAAACCCTTTTTGTTTACAAAGTGCGCTTGGGGAGGAATATAAAAGGTCTTCTTGTCTATCTATCTTCCTTTCTTATAAAAAGGATCACGTAAGTACTCTCTGTCACCGTAAGGTAAGATAATTATTTATCTTGTTATCATTAGTGTTCTTTCAAACAGAAAATAATTAAAAAAAAAAAGATATAAAAATATAAAAATACGCGGTATTCTATCTTATAATCTTTTAATTTCGTGCCTCCACGCACTCTCTTTCCTCTTTTTTTACATTTCTATTTCTATCTCTCTCATACATTTTTATTATTTGTTATCATTAGTGTTCTTTCAAACAGAAATAATAATTAAAAGATATAAAATACGCGCTATTCTATCTTTATAATCTCTCCCTCTCTTTCTACATTTCTATTTCTATCTCTCTCATACTGTTTATACTCTCATCTGTCTCCCCATCCACCAGACCCTCTATTTCCGCTCTCACTCTCCCCCTCCTCCCTCTCTCTCCCCTCTGCAATCGTTTCTCTTTCTGCATCTCTCTCAGATCAACTTTCTCTCACCTCACCCCCTCTCTCAGTTCCTCAACTTCACTCATTCTCTCTTGTATCTATATACCGCCCTCTTCTCCTCTCTCTCTGTTCTCTCTTACTCCCCCTCCTCTCTCTCGTCCTCTTTCCTCTCCGCTCCTTCACAGGTCAAACCCCTTTTCCTCTTCCCCTTCTGTCCCTTATTTCTTTCTCTACAACCACCCTCCCTGTCCCTTTACTACACTCTGTTGCGCCCCCTCTCTCCTCTTTCTCTTCCCCCCTTTTTTCTTCCTACCTTTTTCCTCTCCCTGTTCCCTCTAAGGCTCACCACCCCCCCCCTGTCCTTTTTTCCTCTCTCTGTCTCTTCCTCCACACCACCCTCTCTGTCCCTTTACTTCCTCCCTGGTACCTCTATCCTGCCTCTCTCTCTCTCCCTCTCCATTTCATCTCTCTCTTCCTCTCCCCTTTTTCCTCTCTCTGTCTCCTTCCTCCTCCACACAACCCCACTCTCGTCCCTTACTTCCTCCCTGGTACCTCTATCCTGCCCTCTCTCTCTCTCCCTCTCCATTTCATCTCTCTCTTCCTCTCCATTTTATTCTCTCCGCCTTTCTTCTCCCTGCCCCCCCCCTAGGTCCCCCCTCTTGTCTCACTTTTCCACCCTGTCCCTTTCTACTACACAACTCTATCCCGCTCACTCTCCCCCTGCTGACCTGCCATTCTCTCACCTTTCTCTTTTTTTCCCTCTTATTTTCTCTCTTTCTCTCTTCTCTCAGGAAAATCCCCTCGTCTCTCTCTCTATCCCCCCCCGTCTTTTTCTCCTTTCTCTTTCTCCTCTCCATATCTCTCCTTCTCTATCTCTCTCTCTGTTCCTATATTTCACTAGAAAAATGGCAAGAAACTGGTCTGCGAGAGAGGTGCAATTGTTCGTCCGCGCTTGGAAGATCGCTGAGGACGACTCGCCGAACGAAATTATTGCTGCGGCGCGCTGAAAAGCAACAATTTTTCGAGAACCACCGCCCAGATAGAGCGAAAAGAAGAGAGAAGTTATCCGTTCTACGCTCTAATCAGGCAAACATATGGACACCCTGGACATCATCCTGGGAGCGGGGGTGACGGCAGCAGGGAGGGCAAAAAAAGGATGAGGAACGCATCCAGAGCCAAATGGAGAATCCTGGAACAAGGGAAAGATGACACATGTCCAGCTTCCAACACCCACACTGAAGAACCAAAGAGGTGCGATGGCCGCAAAGAAAGGAAAGGCACCCTGGAATTGATGGGAAGCAGGAGGTAAAGGGTGACAGAATCAAGGCTAAAGGGAAGCCCTGTCCAGAGAAAGCAGAGGGACCCCAGCAAAAAACTGTAAGGCAGGGAAAGGAAACACCTGCAAATTCTACCTGAGGGGGGACTGCTGGTACGGCGTTGAAGGTGCAAACTGTCGCTTTGCACATCGGAGGCCCTACCAAACCGCCACGGACGCGAGACAGAGGTCCCTCCCTCAGGGAGAACAAAAACAAAAACAAAAAGTTAAAAGAAGGGAAAAAGCGCACTGACCACTACTGAAAGACGGTATGCAGATGTGGTGCGCGGAAACCCAACAGGTGGCCAGCTTCACCCAGATGTGAGAAAGGCGGCAGCTGAACAGCAGTCTTTTTGTGCATGGCACAAAAAATTGTTCAGCAGCTGACCTGGCTACAAGCACAAAGCTGGAACTACCACACATAAGGCCACCTCAACAGATGCAGGATGGCCACCACAGACACCAACACCAACACACACACCACAAAAATATTTCTACTGAATGTAGGAGGGCTGCTGCGCGGAAACTGTAAAAAAAGCTATATGCATGGCACTCACAGAAACGCATCTTGAACCCGATATAGGTGATGCAGAAATACACATGCCGCAATATGCAGTCATACGCACAGATAGAAAAGGGAGGAGCCATGGTGGAGTTGCAATGTACATCCGAGATGACCTCACGCCCCAGGTCCTGCTGTCATATTCAAACTCAGTATGTGAAACTCAAATTGTACACATAAGACAACTGAATATCGTCATATGCACTACATATCGCCCACCAGACGCCCCAAAACACTCAGGCATGTTTGAAGACTGCCTAACAAAAATAGGAGAAGTCCTCACCAACCTTGAACAGCACAACAGTGTATTCTTCATGGGTGACTTTAACCTCCCCAATGTGGAATGGCCTGGGGGGCAGATGCTCCCAGGGATGACACACCATCAGCAGGCACAGGTGGAGTCCCTGCTCCATCTCACAATACCTCTTTCATGGAGCAAATAGTTCTGCAACCAACAAGGGCAGATAATATACTGGATCTCTGCTTTACAAACAATATGGATATTATCCATAATGTTAATGTGATGCCGACAATGATCTCGGATCACAACATAATAGAGCTGTCTATGTATGGAACAAAAGCCCCCGCAGACACACAGCCTATACGAAGCACCCACCATCTCTCCAACTTAAACTTTCATAAAGCCAACTGGAAGTCGATTGAGAAAGAGATCCTCAAACAGGATTGGCCTGAATGTCTCTCCACACCGGACATAAACATGAAACACAAACACTTCATGTCCATAATACAAGCCATATGTGACAAATATGTCCCAATGTGCAGGGCCAGCACACACAAGAATAAAAACAGGATCCCTAGAGAAAGGAGGATTCTTATGAGACGACGGACAAGGATTGCAAACCGCCTGAGCAAGCACACCAAAAGTGGTGAGAAGTCTCGGCTCGAAAGAATGCTAATGGAAACTGAGAAAAGTCTACATCAGTCCCATGAAAAGGAGAGAGCAGATAAAGAAGCTTGGGTAATAGAAAATATAAAATCAAACCCTAAAGCTTTCTTTAAGTTTGCCAAAGAGACAGCCACAGTGCACCAGAGAATAGGACCTCTCTTCCAAAAAGATGGCTCTCTCACAGGAAATCCCACAAGGATAAGTGAAATACTGAACGAACAGTTCCAAAGTGTGTTCACTACACCTCTAGGACACAGGCAAGTAAACAACCCAGAAGAATTCTTTGCCACTTTACCAGCGGCCAAAGAGACAAAAATTGAGTACATCAACATCGAAGAAGATGATATCACACTAGCCATTGATGAGATTGACACAAACTCAGCTGCTGGACCTGATGGATTCCCAGCGATCCTTCTCAAATCGTGCAAACGAGCCCTTGCAAAACCGCTACAGCTTCTTTTTCAGAGCTTTCTTGCAAGTGGTAAGCTCCCAGTCAAACTGAAAGAGG
>NC_043019.1:10218366-10313366 GCF_006345805.1 Octopus sinensis | reverse complement strand
AACATACTTCCTGTCTAATTGCCCCACCTGCCAACTCTCCATACACCCAGGTTTCACCAGTCACTACATCCACATGTGAAATCTTTACATCCTACTGCACCTTTGGCAATACCTTATTTATATTCAGACCCCCTGTATCACGAGGGGAATGCCCTGGCACTCTCTCTCCCCCTCTGACTGGACTGACCATGTACCTCTTCTACAGCAACACACCTGTTTCTGTCCTCATCACTCTCTCTCTCTCTCTGACCAGGTAACTATTGTATCTCCATGACAGCAACACACATGCGCAGGAGTGGCCATGTGGTAAGTAGCTTGCTTACTAACTACATGGGGCTGGGTTCAGTCCCACCAATGGCACCTTGGGCAAGTGCCTTCTACTATAGCTTTGGGCCAACCAAAGCTTTGAGTAGATTTGGTAGATGGAAACTGAAAGAAGCCTGTAGTAGATGTGCATGTGTGTTTGTCCCCCACTCCCCAACATCACTTGACAACCAATGCTGGTGTGTTTACATCCCCGTAACTTGATGGTTCAGCAACAGGCTGATAGAATAAGTACTAGGCTTACAAAGAATAAGTCCTGGGGGTCAATTTGTTTAACTAAAGGCAGTGCTCCAGTATGGCCACAATCAAATGACAAACTTGTAAAAGAGTATGTACATATATATGCATATATGTATTTATACATGAGTATATTTATTGGTACCACATAAAAAGCAGCCGTATCGGTGCAACATAAGCACACCCATGCCAGTGCTATGTAAAAGCACCCAGTAAAGTGGTTGGCATTAGGAAAGGCATCCAGCCATAGAACCCATGCCAAAACAGACATGGAACCTGGGCAGCTTTTTAGCTGACCACCTCCTGTCACACTGTTCAAACCTATGGGCGTTTAATGCAATAAACAATAAGGGCCAAACCCTGAATAGAATAATTGTTGCATGTTGATCAGCATCAATCATATATAGTTGAAATTTACAGGAAAACAAGACGAAGCGAGGTGTAGGAACAAGCGGCTGTATTAGTTTAACGCTTGGGGAAAATGGGAAATTCTTTTACGTTTCAAGTCTACACACTTTGACAGAAAAGATTAAGAGGGGAAAACAATGGAGAGAAAAACAGTGTCGAGTTCAGTGGGCCTACACACATACACACACACACACACACACACATATATATAAAACAAAAGAGAGGGTGGTGTTTCCACACAGGAAAAAATATAGGAAAATGTGTTGTTGGTAATGCACCTAAATTTCAAAAACTCATAAATGTTTAAAATACATTTATTTACATATATACCAAACTAGTTTCAACAATATTTTTTGTTTATCAATGGTAAAAGTTTAAAATTAGAAAAACATCTTTAAAAGTTTCAATGTTGACAAATTAAAATGTTTCAATGTTGACAAATTAAAATGTTTCAAAACAGATGAATTTAGCGAAAGCATCTACTAGAAGAGGATCAGAGAAACTGTAAACCAAATTCCCTTTTTTACTATTTTCATTTCACACTTGTTTTTTCAGTATGACTTGTCGACCACCACAAAAATTAATGAACTTTGTACATTCAAACAAATTGATATACAGTTTTAATTTTATTGACTGCTGTGAACATTCAGACTTACACCTTCTATTTTGAACATTTCAATTCATCTGTTTTGAAACATTTTAATTTGTCAACATTGAAACTTTTAAAGATGTTTTTCTAATTTTAAACTTTTACCATTGATAAACAAAAAATATTGTTGAAACTAGTTTGGTATATATGTAAATAAATGTATTTTAAACATTTACGAGTTTTTGAAATTTAGGTGCATTACCAACAACACATTTTCAGAGAGAGAGAAACAGACAGACAGAGATAGACAAACAGACAGAGAGAGAGAGACAGAGAGGGAGAGAGACAGACAGATGTATATTGAAAAATTCTATGTAGAAGCTTGACCTACTAAAAACAGCAGTTAAATTTCTGTCAATTCATAGTTTACTGTCTAAGAAAAAAAGTGACCATTTTTTTGTAAATAAAAAGGCAAGGATGGGCATGAGTGGAAAACATTTGATTATACATCTAGCAGATCAGCACTGACCTGGGGCTGAAGAACAACAACACCAGCACAACTTACCTGTCAAATGGAAAGCAAACACTCCCCCGACTGATTTCACAACATCTTCATTCAGTATTTTCTCGATTGACTGAAAAGTTCTGACAGTTAAACCCTCACCATCAACTGATGGTTTGGGAGGCTGGGTTTCATCACCAGACGAGGCCTCCACTGAGTCAGGGTCAACATCCAAGAAGAAATCAGGAAGGAATGTACTACCTGTTAAACAATAAAAGATGAACGGTTTTAAGGTTGAATTATGAATTTAGTAATGGTGGAGATGGTGGTGGGTGGTAATGATAGTGAACAAGGCCCAGAATAGTTGAACTTGAAGGAATTTGAACTCAGAATGTGATGAGCTAGGAAAAATACTACTAGGGATTCTACCTGGTGCTCTAACGATTCTGCCATCTCGTCATCTTAATAATAATAATAATAGTAATAATAATGGTTTCAAATTTTGCCACAAAGGCAGCCATTTTGGGAGCAGGGATGTGTCGATTACATTAACCCCAGTACATGACTGGTTTATAATTTATCGACCTTGAAAGGATGAAAGGCAAAGTCAACCTCAGCAGAATTTGAACTCGAAATGCAGCAGCAGACAAAATACCACCAAGCATTTCGCCCAGCATGCTAATGGTTCAGCCAACTCACTGCCTTAATAATAATAATTTCATTTATTTTCTAGAAGGGCAAAGGACGAGGGAGACAATAGAGAGACAGACATAAAGAAAGGGGGTTTACATAAGATGAAATGATAAAAAGTATGAACAAGAAGAGTCATATAATACAAAGGTTTAGAAAAAAAGGGGCAGCGAGAATAATCCTTTCTACTGATGTATAATAATCCTTTCTACATGCATGTATACACACACATAAACAATGGGTTTCTTTCCATTTCCTTCAGTCATATCCACTCACGAAACTTTGGGCGACCCAGGGTTATAGGAAAAGACAGTGATACCACAATAATAATTTGATTTTGGCACAAGGCCAGCAATTCTTAGGGAACAGTCGATACAATTAACCCCACTATTTAAACTGATTTCATCAACCCCCCTTCCCCCCACAATCACCAAAAAAGAAGAAAGACAAAGTCAATCTTAACAAAGACTTTAATGGTTCTGCCCCACAGCTAATGACCCTAAATATTGTTTGTAGTTAACTGATGAAGTCTTCCACTGCTTTCTCTCTATTAATCTTCCAATCTATTTCCAAACTGAAGATTTGCACACTTTGTTCAGTAACAATAAAAAGATAACTATTGCTGGAATTTGGTTAAAATTGGCTGAGATGATCCAAAAACTATGTTTGGATCATAGTAAATGCGACTTTTACCAGTGGCTGTTGACTTGTTGTCACATCACTTTCACTTGTCAAGCTAAGCTGAACATATTTCCACATATATCTAAATGATATCAATTTGATTCTTCAGTCTCAGAGCTAAATTTGTGTTTCAGTTAGTCTCTGTAACTCGGGAGCTGCTCAACTCTCAAAGGTTTTGAAAAAAACATATTAGCTTTAGCCATTCTTATTACAATAATTCTATTCTCCTCATCAAGCCACAAGAGACCCATGCTTCTTTTTAATCCTTGCCATTCTTTAATGAAAGCATCACTGCAGCTCAGTTCAGAAGTGATAAATCCCAAAATCTCTTTCACAGCTGCTGGTTTATGCATGACACTGTTATAGCACTCTGTTTTATTCAAATTCAAACTCTTTTTCCCTCATTAGATCATTGATAAATAAATAATTACTAAATCATTGATAAATCATATCAAATTTGAACTTATTCTTGAGGAATTAAGCACTGAAAGAAGAAAAATACAGCAAACTCACACCATAACACAACAGAAATAATCATGCGTCTGAGGTGCAAAGCAGAGTTGTTTGACAGGAAGTTCTCTCTAAAATGTGGCTGAACTTTGCTTTTGGCACAGAAGAATGCTTAGTTCCAGTTTTCAACTGAAAACAAGGAGAGGTTTCATAAGGTTCAGGATTTGGAGACAATTGGGGATATTTGCAACAGAAGACTTCAGAAGTTGACCTCAGAACTTCACTGGTGACACTTAAGCCAGAAGGGTGACAGGTAAAGTGACTTTGGCTGGATTTGAATAATAACAATAACGAAGGTGAATAAGTGTGAATAGTAAGCAGTGGTCAACAAACTTACCTGGGACACAAGAGTATTGTTCAAGGTCTGTTACTCCTGCTTCTTTCAAGATTGTGTCATCAATGCAGAAGTGTCCAGTGAAGGTTTTACTGTCCTTGTTCAATATAACATACGCAGCATCAGCCATAATCTCTGGTTTCCTGCAGCTTTTGGCAATATCATCTCCACCTCCCAACATCTTCATAGCAGCTGTGTAGATTGCTGAGGAGAATATATACACAAATATACATACATATATAGAAGAATAGTAATATAAACTATAGATTCAAAGAATCAACTGGCTATCAGTCAGCTCCCTGTTCGGAATCGGCTATCAGTCTACACATCATCATTCTAATAACAACATATTGCTGAAAATAAAAATAAATTTTTCCATGAAGAGTAAATAATGCATCAAGTTAGGAGAAATGAAGAAGGTTACGAAACAGCTGTAATCATGTAGAAAACGAAATCTATGTATGTGTTTGCATCAATATATGTTCAGCATTATACAATTAATGTAAATAAAGCAAGTTCATCAGATCACCAGTTACATCATAAGTGCAAGAACAGAATTTGCTTTGGGGTTTCAATGCCAGGATATCCAAAGTGCTTCCACTGGGGCATCACCTTGAAGAATTTTAGCAAAGTGAGCCCAGTACATATCTTTTTAAGTCCATAACTTATTCTATCAATCCCTTTCTGCGAAACCACTAAGTTATGGGGACATAAACACACCAACACTGGTTGTCAAACGATGGTGGGAGACAAACACAAAGACACACATGCATATATATACATGATAGGCTTCTTTCAGTTTCTATCTTCCAAATCCACCCACAAGGATTTGCTTGGTGCAAGACTATAGAAGTTGCTAGCCCAAAGTGCTGCACAGTAGGACTGAACCGGAAACTATAGGGTTGGAAAAAAACTTCTTACCACAGAGCCACACCTGCACACATATATATATAAGCAGAATTAGGGATGTTTTTGTCACGTATTTCAACTGCTAAAAGGCAAATATACTGCAGTTACCATGGAAAAAAAATCCCTCATTCAGTGTCGCCATCTATTAGTAATGCAAGACATTGACAGTGTTTTTTGACTCTTGTCAATTAGAGGTCCCTAAAAGAGGCAACCCTGAATAAACTTAATAAAGCCGTAGCTTTACATTGAATTCAGTCAACACGTTGACTGATTTGCACAAGTAAATCCCCCGACAGAGGTAAATAATTGTCAGTGCAAAGCAGTAAGCATAAGGTACATCTCATTGACAAGAGTCAAAAAACTCGAAACATCAATGTCTGGGATTCCTAATAGATGGTGACACTGAACAAACTGTTTACGCACCCTTTTAACATAAGAGAGATTTTTTTTTTCTCCATGGTAACTGCAGTGTATCTGCCTTTTAGCAGTTGAAATATGTGACAAAAACATATTTCAACTTACCTAATTCTGCTTATACTTACACAAATGCACATATATGAATTTTTGACTGGATTGTCCCATGTTCAGTCAACTGCAGGATGAAGGCCTCAGAATGTTCTGTCCACCAACCATGGTCTCATGTTGGAGGCCATGAATTTGAACTAACCATCACGCTGGTTTGATGAGCTTATTCTGCCACACCAGTTCAACATGTCTTGGCAGATGGATGCAGTGGGGTTTTTTTTTTCTTATATATACTCATACCCAGGAGAATTTAAGTCAATTACATAGATCCCAGTGCATGACTGGTACGTATTCTATCAACCCTGAAAGGATAAAAGGCAAAGTTGAACTCAGAACTTAAAAACAGACAAAATACTTCTAAGCATTTTGCTCGGTGTGCTAACAATTCTGCCAGATCTCCACCATATATATATATATATATAAGGGATATCCACAGTATCCCAGAAAACAGCTGTAAGACTATATATCTTTTTCCTTGTAAGTGTCCTAAAAACTTCTCACAGCCTGGGCTTTGTTATTTTGTTTAATATACATATATACACACAGACACACACACATGCTAGTGTGTTGCCTATCATATGATAGGTAACTTTGGTACTTTTGCCACCATGGGGTAATACATGGAAATATGGCATCTGATAATTTTAGTTTAACTTCTACCAATTTTCTCGGTGCTTTTACAAAATGATGAAATGCAAACTAACTTTCAAAAGAAAAATATTTATTCTCTTTGAATTAAACAAAAATTTCTCATTTGAATATTTGCAATAAATGTTATGAGTTTTATATCAACAAAATCACAATTTACTTCACCAAGAAAAACTTATCCCTGTGAAGTTTCATTGAAAATGCATATTTTTCAGAAAGTAATAAAAATCAAAATAGTTTGGGTGGAAGAGATGCTCCTTCTCCTCTCTCTCCCAAGAAGTTAACTGTCTGCATCTCTCTTTCACTCTTCCTCCTCCTCTCTCTAAACATTATAAAACGAGAAAGGATAAATCAAACAACCAGTCAGCTTTTATATTGGAGGAATCATTATTATTATTATTATTATTATTATTATTATTATTATTTCAATCAGTGAGCTGGTGGAATCATTAGCACGCCAGGCACTACACTTAACAGTATTTCATTAGTTTTTACATTCTGAGTTCAAATTCCAATGAGGTCGGCTTTGCCTTTCATCCTTTTGGGGTTAATTAAATAAGTACCAGTTACACACTGGGGTCAATGCAATCAACTTATCCCCACCTCACAAATTTCAGGCATTGTGTTTATAGTAGAAAGGATTATTATTGAATTTCACTGGTGTGTGTGTGTAGACACATGCTACACGAGAGAAGAGAAGGAGACATTTTGAAACTAATGAGAAAAAGAGAGAGAGAGAAAGAGAATAACAAAGATTGGAAGAGAGAAAGCGAATGAAGGTGAGAGAGAAGATAATCTTACCAGTTCTGGGCCATAAGGCATTCACAGCAATTCCATGAGACTGTAGTTCACCAGACATTCCCAGAACACACATAGACATACCATATTTGGCCATGGTGTATGCTGTGAAAGAACAGAGAAGAATATTTGGTCCACATAAAGTGTAAAGAGTTTTACCCAAAAGAAATACAATTTCAAGATGAACAAAGAGAAAACAATGAAGTTCATCAAGAAAAGGTGTTTGTGTTACTTTTAAGAAGAGGAAATACTCGATTGAGTATTTCGGTTTGAGTGCACTCATTCTCACTCCACCCACATAAGGTTAGTGTAAGGATAATGGCACTAAAACAATGGTTTTGTTTGTATATTTTCAGCTGTCAAAGATGACAAAAAGTAAATCCATGCTGTTTCATTGTAGAAGTTCAAAATGCAAAACAGAGGCAACTGCTCATAATATCAATTAAATAACTGAATTGATTTGATGGAGAGAATGAGCCAATGTGTGGCACGGACATTTGATCACTGAAAACAAATCCTCTAGGCAGGAGGTTGCTTGGCAACAAATTGCTGAATCCTCACCTGTCATCCACCATGTTTACGCTCACACACACACACACATGTATACATATTCATGTCATCATCGTCATTTTAAGTCTGTTGTCCATGCTGGTATTGGTTGGACAGTTTGACCAGGGCTGATAAGCTGGAAGGCTGCACCAGACTCCAGTCTGATTTGGCATGATTTCTACAGTTGAATGCCCTTCCTAATGCCAACCACTCAGAGTGTAACGGGTGCTTTTATGTCCCACTGGCACCGGTTCCATTTGTGTGACACTGGTATCTGCCATGACTGCAATTTTGCTCAGTTTGATGGGTCTTCTTAAGCATGACATAAAGCCAAAGGTCTCAGCTATTGCCTCCGTGAGGTCCAATGCTAAAAGGAACTCAACCACTTTGCCTCCGTGAGGCCCAACACTCGAAAGGAACTCAGCCAATTTGCATTTCTATAAATGTATGTATACAGAGATAAATATATATCCTACATAATTTCTATTCTAATATAAATACTGGTACACAGACACACTTACACATATACAAGTCTACACACATGTACTACTCTTGCACAACCATTTATACAAATATTTCAATTGTTCCTTGCGTATAGAAATAACAGCATATACCTGTCCATATTTTCACACAAAATTACACACACACCACATACTTTTGGTTTTCTACGCAAGCACATTAGCTTTTACGTCTGGTAAACGGAGATAAGTTCTGTTGTGACGGTAGTTACAACACCCCCTTGCAAGAGATAGACTGGTCCAAATAAAGTATAAACAGTAATGATCCAAGTGAGGTTCAGAGTTGAGTGAAGTTCATGTTTAGTTTCCAGCGGGATGTGTCGGTTAGTTCACAAGGAATATTGATTGTTAGTTCGTAAAGAGGTTTGTCAGTTCGTTAGATTGTTTTACAGTTGTCTGGTTACCTTATTTGTTGTACATAAATTACATTACAAGTTCATAGCTACCAAAGGAGCACAGATACATGTAAAACCCACAAGTAAATGTGCAGGTTGCTATTAGTAGATGATAACAAGAGAATTAAGGGAAATACTATAAGAGTAAATGTAAAACTGTTCAACTGGAAATCCATAAAATAAGTCTATACATAAGAATCATCAAATGGCTGAATCGCATGTACAAGGATAAGTATTTTAATCTTATAACAAATAAGAAAAAGTAAAACAGACATAAACAGATAGACATGCAGGCACAAAGCAGGTTTATAGGAGAGAAAACACCTATGACTGATACAATTATTCATGAGTTAGATGAGAGGTCATGAAGAGAATAAGTAGTGAAAGAATCTACAGGCAACACCTATGATATCTTATTGGATGGATATTATAAAGAAATGTCCTTGAAATATGCAGACACATAATAATCATTATCTTCCTTCAATCACATCTTGCTAACTTATAAGTTATATGCTTTAGTTATGGCCATTCCATCTTTTCTGACATCAAGCACCATCCAGATGGTATGGCTATAACTAAAGCAGCATTGATGGTAGGTTGGCTGAAATTAGAGTGGACCAAGAGTACTACAGCCACAACAAAGTAGGGATACGTACCCACATGATTGGTAAACCATTTCGGGTTCATGTTTAGTGGAGGGCTAAGATTCAAGATGTGAGGGTTTTCCGACTTCATCAAGTAAGGGATACAAACCTTGGAGCTGGAAACAAGAAAGAATCATACAATAAATAAAAATAAAAATTTAGAAAACAATATACGATGGAAAAAATTTTAAATTTTTTTGAAGCAATTAACTTTAGAGATGAAAGATTTTCCCATATTTCCATCAACACAGATAAATGTCAGTGTAAATGTGTCAGACTACACATTAGTTATGGTGTTACAGAGAAAGTAACATCTTAGATGACTGCCCTCAGCTTTGATACCACAGAGAAGGTTACATTGCAACAATTCATTCTAAAGTTTATTAAAATACAAAACAACTGTTCTGTAGCAGACACTTTCAGTTTCACTACAACCAGTGGAACTTGTAATATTCGAAAGAAAGAGGACGGACACACACCACGTACATGTATGTGTGTAAAATTGTGTACAACAGAGTATAAAAAAGGCAAAAGAAGACAAGAATACAGTAAAATACACAGAACAGGCTGACTATGCACACACATCTATATATCATAAATACAGACAGAATCCCATTATATATATACATACATACATACATACATATATATATATATAGGTTATGTTTGAAATTAAAGTTTAAATAGAAGACTTTAAAATGTAGTGTCTAAACCTTGTTTGGGGTATGTCCCTAGCAGTGTGCCTTGATGGTTACCAGGCGTCATCCACAGTACAGCTCTTTAGTTGCAGGATCTACATAAGGAATTCCTCGGTGTACGTTTAGTATATTTTAAGTAATTGATAGGAAAGACAAAGTAAGGGGTAAGCTTTATTCAGCTTGATGATCATTTCAGCTGACATCTTCAGATGTAAACCGAAATGGTTGTCGTGCTGAATAAAGCAGACACTAATACGTTGCCTTTGCTATCAATCGTTTAGTTTAATATATAAAAATATTTATACTTATATTTAAAGTCAATTTAAAAGAAGAAGCAAATGTGAGGATGTATAGCACAAGCAATGTATTAATATGACGCTCGGAGAAAGAAGAGAGTTGTTTTACGTTTCGAGCATAGCTTTTTGTTGGAAATAGGAAAAACAGGAAAGTCCAAAGGGAAAGAAGGAAGGGGGGAGGGGGGAAACAGCACCAAAAGTCCATGTGAAGTTGAATTACTGAAGTGACCAGAAATAGAAGGAGGAAGATAAAGTACATTCTTGTAGAGAAGAGTGTGTGTGGTAGGATCTGTGCGTGTGTATTAATATCACTCTGAGAGGTGAGCAGCTATTAGCGACAGGTGTGCGAATGGGTTGGTGGGGCTGAGTGTGTATGTGTTGACGTGTGGTGGGATGTAGCTGGAGGCAACAGAAAGCCTGCAGGATCTTCTGACAAAGAGGTAGGGTGGAGGAGAGGAAAGGGGATGTGGTTGGGGGAAGGAGAGCGGGCAGGTAAGGGCATATATATATATATATATATATATATATATATATATGGGGATAACTTAGTGGTACAGCAAAAGAGAAGGATAGAATTAGTACCAGGTTTTAAAAACAAATAAATACTGGGATCAACCTGTTTGGTTAAACCCTTCAAGATGGTGCCCCAGCATGGACACAGTCCAATGACTGAAAACAAAGGATAAACGATTACATATATATATATCTCACATTGTTATTATGTTAAACTGTCGTTTGGCCAAATGCATTTTTTCAATATTTAATTTTGGTCAAACGTTGTCAAAGTGTAGTAGAACGGTTTTGTTATGGAATGGTGAAATAATTTTTTTGTTTTCTGAAAAAGCAACATCTGGGACTTATGACACTTTTGCATAATAGCAACGATGAGAGAGAGAGAGAGAGAGAGCAAGGTTGACAGAGAAAGCTAGAGATAGAGATGGAGAGAGAATACAAACCAAAGGTACGTTCCTCTGGCATTGACGCCCATCATCAGGTCAAATTTCTTCATTGGTGTTTGCTGAGTTCCAGTAAGGCTAATGGCACTGGCATTGTTTACAAGGATATCAATGCCTCCAAATTTCTTCACAGTTTCATCCACAGCTTTCTGCACTTGGTCTTCGTAACGGATATCAACAATACATGGCAGACTTTTACCGCCAGCTTCCTCAACTGGACGAAACAAAAAGAAACTAGATTTTAGAAGTTTGCTGTTCTGCGCAAGTTTGTCGATAATACTAAATCCCTGGTATTGGATCTAAGGACCCTGGAGCATTCCTGAGATCCTTTACACACATTTTACACAAACAGGCATGGCTCCGTGATTAAGAAGTTTCTTTAGCAAGAAGCGGTCTTGGGATCAATCACACAGCTTGGTACCATGGTGGAGGGGGGGGGACAAGTAGCGTATTCTATTATAAACTCAGTTTGACTGATTGATTGAGGTTTGGGGAAATTTAATAAATGGAAGCTACACAAAAACATTTCATAAACATATAAATGATTTTATTTTTAGTCCTTTATGTTGAATTTGGAACAATTTTATTCCTAACGTTCTAAGCATTTCATTGAAGAAATAAAATCAGGAAAATCAGGAAAGATTGGCAAACATGCAAAGAATTGGTGCTACACATTAAACATAAATAACTTCTAAGAAAATATGGAAAGTCTCTTTCCTCAAAAAGATGGAATTTGAACATAAGATTGTCTTCAATACAACATGATTGGGAGAAAAGCTGTTGCCTATGACACACACGTGTGTGTGTATGCAAGAGAGAGAGAAAATGCGGGAGTAAAAAATATATCAACAAGAAACAGCTACTAATTTTGTACATTAAACAAAAATATCTTGTGGCATAATTCCAGAGTTACGCAGACACTCTCTTGTCATTCTTACAACCAAAAGTGCAATGAAGCAATGAGCGATTGATTGGAAATCTATAATCAATGATGCTAATAGTTCACAAAGCAGATGATGTACAGAAAGACAGGATAAATATAACAAGTATTATGAAAGAGATTCAGTGTAGTTTCCTTGTTGCTGGTTGACCAGATTTAGAACTAATATAAAGTATTACAACATTAAACATTAGAATCCCCAACATGAGGCAGAATAAAGAAACACCAATTGTTGAGATTCAAAGGAAATATTTATGAGTCACTAAGGAACCAGGTTACCAAATTTTACCAAATACACTGGCTTGATATTCAATTGATAAATTATCTCAAGGAGATGCAATGGATAATTAAAACAGTAGCAACAATTAATGGTGGTATCGAATTTTAGAGGGAATAATTAATCGTTTGCTTTTCAAGTAGAGCAAATTGTCAATATTAAAGCAATCGTTTGATTACTTTTCAAGGAAAATAAACATTGGAGAGCTTAAGATTGATTATCAATATTTTATATCATTTTAAGATGCAATGAGAAATAGAAACCAGAGCATCCTTTGGGGAAAATGGTGCAAGATTGCAAATAATAGAGAAAACTAAGCTACAATGCATTGGGAGACAATCCAACAGTGACCATAGACAGGAACTGACAGAGGGTGAAGGAAATGATTTGCAGACAGACAAGTTATAATCCATAAGCTTACTGCACAACTGAATTGTGGTCAGAGATTATTAGAGAAGACAGTGGCTGATTGGGGACTGGACAGTAGTTACTTTGGCGGCAGTGGACATTTGATTTAATGGACAGAAGGACGATAGTCTGCTCTGGTCAGCCAGAAGCATTTGAAGCTAATGAAGACAAGTTTTCTTTTGACTTGGTGGCAGGGAATGAAATGAGGGTATATCTTTATGATACCAAAACAAATGGATGGAATGGGGTCACAGTTTGTCTCCAGACCCAAAGAAGAAGATCAGGGATCAGGGATTGACATGAACAGTCATGGTGACTGTTTTGGAGGATTACAAGAACATTCTCTTTAATTTTCTGGAATATGGTTGTATTGTGGACATTGAGAGGTACATTGAGACACTTAAAAAGCTTAGAGAAGCCATTAGGAAGAAGCGACCAAAGAAGAATCTGAAAATATCTCATACTGACCATGAGAATGCATGACCACACAAATGCTTGGCAACAAATCAAGCAATCAGCAAATTGGGGCTGATCAGTGCCTCTCCCCTATCCACCCCTGCACCAAAAAGCATGGATCCAGCACCTCTCCGACTTTCACCTGCATGACTCAGGAACAATAACTTGATGACACAGGTGAGAGATAACTGTGAAGAACTGGGTAGGAGTAGGGTGCATACCTGGAATTTTCAAAAAGGATTAAGAAGTTGTGATCAATGATGGGACAACATCATTGCTTGGGATAGGAGTGGAAACTGTGCTGTAGCTTTGTATAGAGGAATATGTGCAATTGGAACATCTTGTGCTGGCAGATAAAAAAGTTGTTCCTACTTTTGCAATACTCATGGTATGTATATATTTATATAGATGTTCGTATATAATTTTATATGCGTGTTTTATATATATATATATATATATGTTTATATATTTGTGTTATATATATGTTCATTTATATTTTTATCTCTGTGTGTGTATGTATATATATGTATATGTTCATTTATATTTTTGTGTGTGTATATATATGTTCATTTATATATATATATGTATGTGTGCGTGTGTGCATATATATATATATATAAGCATGTATATGCACAAACACAGTTTAACTGAGAGACAGAGGATGGGTGTTACCTTCTTTTGCTGCAGTATAGATTGTTCCTGGCAGTTTTGGATGTGGATCAGCAGTTTTGGCAGCAATAACAACATTGGCACCATCACGGGCAGCTTTCATAGCAATGTATTTGCCAATTCCTCGACTTGCACCAGTTATAAAGAGGGTCTTTCCGGCAAGTTTCCTGGATTTGATCAGAGAAATAAAGAGAGAACAATAAGAGTAGCACGAAAAGAGAGAGAGAGAGAGAGAGAGAGAAGGAAGAGGTGAGATAGAGAGAGAGGGAAGAGGTGAGATAGAGAGAGAGGAAGAAGAGGAGAGTGAGAGAGAGAGAGGGAGAAGAGAAGAGTGAGATAGAGAGAGAGAAGAAAGAGGAGAGTGAGAGAGAGAGAAGAAAGAGGAGAGTGAGAGAGAGAGAAGAAAGAGGAGAGTGAGAGAGAGAAGAAAGAGGAGAGTGAGAGAGAGAGAAGAGGAGAGTGAGATAGAGAGAGAGAAGAAGAGAGTGAGATAGAGAGAGGGAAGAGGAGATTGAGATAGAGAGGGGGAAGAGAAGAGTGAGATAGAGAGGGGGAAGAGGAGAGTGAGATAGAGAGAGGGAAGAGGAGAATAAGATAGAGAGGGAACAAGATTGATATGGGTTTCAAATTTTGGCACAAGGCCAGCAGTTTTGAAGAAAGGGAATTAGTCAATTCCATCAACCCCAATATTTAACTGGTACTTATTTTATCAACCCTCGGAAAGATGAAAAGCAAGGTTGACCTCAGTGGAATTTGAACTCAGAATGTAGGGGCAGACAAACTGTCAGAAAGCATTTTGCCTGAGGCGCTAACAGTTGCGTCAGCTGATTGCCGTGAGAAGAACATTGATAAAAATCAATGTGCAGACGGTGGAGCTGAACCTGTAACCTCTTTTAAATTCATTTTAAACCAACAGCCTTGATGGGTCCTTCAAGTCAACGAGTACAAGAAAAATATGTGCAAAGAGGGAATTCTGAGCAGGAAAGACTGGTTAGCATAGGTTAGAATGAGAAGGGAGTAGCTGAATGAAGATGTGATGAGGCTGGTCAACAAGCTGTGAGGAACAGAGGCCACAATAGTTAGCATAGAAAAAGAAGAGAGAGAAGACAAAACTTCTACAGATGGAGAACAGGTTCTTGCTGATCAGTCAGCTGGCTTTTCTTTGGCTGTGGTCTAAAACATCTAAGAGCAGCTTTGTCACAAATGCATTACTTTATTATGGGAGTCCCATGAGCTTTGTAGAGAGCAGTTGTTGGAGCCTGAAGTATTTTTTGGCTCTCAAGAGAAAGACCAGTCTCTGTACTGCCATTTTGCTCTGTTGAGAATGTGCAGTCATCAAATGAAAATATGTGATGGTAAGGCATCTGTAGAGGTTGTGAGAGGTTTAGTCAGACACTATTGAAGTTGTGGTGAAGATGTTTTTTGGACATAGACACAATCACTGTGTGTAGTAACTGTCTTTGTGGTGTTGAAGGTGAAAAGATGGCATGACTCCACAGAGGAATATTTCTCAAAGTCCCTGGTCACATGTCAGTGCACAGGTGTGATGAGGCATAATGTATCGAGGTGCCATGTGGATGAGGCTTGGATGTCTAATGTCATTGAAGAATGAAGATGCAAAAGAATGAGTTTTGCTGGAGGTGAAGGAAATTAGTTCAATGATGTGTATGAAGAAGAGTGTGGGGAAGAGAACTGAAACCTGGAATGTACCAGGGTTGAGAGAAAGTCAATCAGAAAGAATTTCAACACCATGTTGTGGTGGTGTAGTCTGACAGGAAACTTCCAAGTCCAAAAAATGTATCAACAAGCAGCTTTACTCGGAGTTTCAAGTGTCAGATATGGTAAAAATCTTTGCTGGTATCTTGGGCAGCAACATTCTTTTCCCTAAATTTCTCAAGGATCCACTTGCTGAGTGATAGAGTAGATCTCCAGAGAAGATTCAGTTTTAAAAAAGTCATTCTGAAAATCCTTAAGGAGGGACAGATTTAAGGTGATAAAGAAGATTGTTGCAAATTGCTGTCTCTTATCTTTAAGATGTTGTAAATAAGAAAAAAGAATTATGGTAGGGTGAGCTTTCTTGTTCCAAAAGTTAAGATATTATCTCTGCATCCTGATGGTTGTTTGCAACTCCTGCATTGGATATTCCAAGTGTAATTGGATGCTATAATCACAAAAGATCCTAAGGGCAACTCTCTGTAGCATTAGGATGAAACAGATCAAACGGCTGAAGTAGGACAGATGGCAAGACTTTTATGTTGAGAAGGAAGTCAACAGAGAGAAATAGAAACAGAAAATTTATGTAGCATGATGAAATGAAATGATTTATTGTGCTTCAGCATATCCAACTGCACTTTGCAACATCCAATGAAGAGATGGCAAACAGCCACAATGGGGAAACATATGTAGAGAAAAATATGGAAACTTGTCTATATTCTTTTATTAGCTTCAGTCATTTGACTGCAGCCAAACTGGAGCACCACCTTTAGTCGAACAAATCAACCCCAGGACTTATTCTTTGTAAGCCTAGTACTTATTCTATCAGTCTATTTTGCCAAACTGCTAAGTTACGGGGACATAAACACACCTACATCAGTTGTCAAGCGATGGTGGGAGGACAAACACACTTATAATAGGCTTCTTTCAGTTTCCATCTACCAAATCTACTCACAAGGCTTTAGTTGGCCTGAGGGTATAGTAGAAGATACTTGCCCAAGGTGCCATGCAGTGGAACTGAACCCAGAACCATGTGGTTGGTAAGCAAGAGCCTTAATTCCATTACATTTGCCATAAAGGCATAATACAGATGGAAGCTTTGCAGGCTGGACACAGACACAATAAAGATGATGGAATGAAAAAAAAAGATGGTTGGTGGGGGAAGCAGCCAACGCCCCCCGATTGTAACTTCCCAATAACATTGTTCTTTTTTAAAAACACAAATGAGGTGTTGAACCTTTAGGGAGTTGACCCCCACTGGAGATGAATTTAATAGTTGGCAAATACTCTGCCAACTCTTTTTCAATTTGTGTCTTTTGGAAGAGGGCGATGGTGTGAAGCGGCTTTGAGTAAGTCCTTAACACCACCATCCTCTCTTCAAAGTCTTTCATCCACTGTTTGGCTGAGACAATCTCTTACTCTAACGTACTGTTGTTTATCATTTTTGACATGTTTATTTTTTTGGAAAAAGTTCACAAAAAACAAAAGTTCACAGAGTTCAAAAAAAAAAATGCAAGAAGGAAGGAAAAAGACAAGAAACAGTTCAAAAACACAGCAAACTATTCTTCTGGACGTGTCCTGATACTCCTGGCCAATTCAGTAATCCAGGGCACAAAACAGTCACACAATTTCACCAAAAATTGGTAAAAAAATAAGCACAATTATAGGAGGAGGGATACGCCCCCAAAACCCATTACTCACTGCTAAGTGAGACTTTAAACACAACTACAGGCAGACAATTTGCCAGGAACTCAGTGGAGATTTGTTGTTTGACAAAATAAACATGAGCAACAATCCCCCACTGAATCCCAAAACAAATGTTTTACTTTGTAGTTGTGCTTCACTTGTTCAATAATTCACAACGTTGGTGTCGCGACTCCTAGAAGTGCAAAGAAAACACTGAGCATCATAAGCGCAGGGAAGCAAGCTTCTTACCACACAGCCACTCCCGCACCTATATGTATATTACATTAGTCCACTGTATGCAGTGGTTGGTGCTAGGAAGGGCATCTGGCCATAACAGCCATTACAAAAGAGAGAGCAGAGCTTGGTGCTATCTTCTGCCCAGCCAGCCCCTGTCAAACCATCCAACTGATGTCAGCATGGACAGAGGACGTTAAATGATGATATTTTATTTACCATCATAGTTTAACGTCCACTTTCCATGCTGGCATGGGTTGGATGGTTTGATTGAGGACTGGCAAGCCAGGAGGCTGTACTAGGCTCCAATCTGATCTGGCAAGATTTCCACAGCTGGATGCCCTTCCTAGCACCAACCACTCCAAGAGTGTAGTGGGTACTTTTTACATGCCACTGGCACAAGGGCCAGTCAGGCAGCTCTGGCAATGACCATGCTTGAAAGGTGCTTTTTATGTGCCACCAGCATAGGGGCCAGTTAGGCGGCACTAGCAACAACAATGCTCAAATGGTACTTTTTATGTGCCACTGGCATGGGAGCCAGTCAGGCAGCACTGGCACTGGCCACCACAATCACTTCACTTGACTCAACAGGTCTTCTCAAAGGGTACTCATAAATGGGCCAGTTATGCTGCACTGGCATAGGCCATGGTTAGTAGTATACATACTATCACTGTAGATAGAGAAAAACAGTCCCAGTTTTTGACATGAAAATAAAAAGAAAATGTGAAATAAATAACAAGAGTAAAGATAACATAAAACGAACTTCTATCAAGCTTAAAGAGATCACCAGACCTACCACACACACACACACACTTGGCTTGCTAGGTCTTCTCAAGAACAGCATATCACCAAAGGTCTCAGTCGCTTGTCATTGCCTCCATGAGGCCCAACGTTTGAAGGTCGTGCTTCATCACTTCATCCCATGTCTTCCTGGGTCTACCTCTTCCACAGGTTCCCTCTACTGCTAGGGTTTGACACTTCTTCACACAGCTGTCCTCATCCATACACACGACATAACCATACCAGTGTAGTTGTCTCTCTTGCACACCACATCCGATGCTTCTTATGTCCAACTTTTCTCTCAGAGTGTTTACACTCTGTCGTGTATGCTAGCTTCATTTCTTTCAATCCTACACATGTCCTCAGCAGTCACAGCCCATGTTTCACTGCCATGTAGCATGGCTGTTAGCACACATGCATCATACAGCCTACCTTTTACTCTGAGCAAGAGGCCCTTTGTTACCAGCAGACGTAGGAATTCTCTGAACTTTGCCCAGGCTATTCTTATTCTAGCAGCTACACTCCCAGAGCAACCACCCCGGCTCCTGACTTGGTCACCTAGGTACCGGAAGATATCAACTACTTGTAGTTTCTCCCCCTGGCATGTGATGGAAGCTGTTTTCAGCACATTCTTTCATCCTTAAGTACCAGTTGGGCACTGGAATTGATGCAATTGACTTAACCCCCTCCCCTCAAATTGCTGGCCTTGTGCCAAAATTTAAAACCATTATTATAAGTAGTTGTAGTGGTCTAGTAAAGGTGGTGGTGGTGGTGGTAGCAGTAAAAGGAGGAGTAGTATACATACTATCATTGTAGATAGAGAAAAACAGTCCCAGTTTTTGACATGAAAATAAAAAGAAAATGTGAAATAAATAACAAGAGTAAAGATAACATAAACGAACTTCTATCAAGCTTAAAGAGATCACCAGACCTACCACACACACACACACACACTTTGAAAAAGCAATTTTTATGTTGCTATTGGTTACTGTGTATTTGCTCTAAAATGTTTTACAAACCTAACTTTCTGATTGAAATTTACCAAGACATTCCTGAAGCATTCAATGACAAATCATACAAACAACTGAATCACTGAGAAGGCTTCTCTATGGCTGGTAGACATGACAGCAAAAATAGCAGCCAATTCTCCTTCAAATCACACATTCTACCATCTTAAATGGAGAAAAGAAATAAAATAATATAGTCCTAATTACTCCAGTGCAATTAAAACAGCTAAAATGAACTTATGATCAAAAATAAATAATCATTCAGTGAAAAATTAAGTTTCCTTCACTTCATGTCAATTGTCTAAAACTAAATCAAAGCAAATCTACAACTGCCATAGAAGTTAAAAATAGAAGGGTCATCCCTTACATGTATAATTACAATATTTGTATTTACATAGCTCCACTGACACCCACATTGCCCTTGGCAATCATAAAACCTTCAGTAAATGAATTTACATTCATTCATTTAATAACTTTAGAGTCACAATCCTTAACCTCGGTGAAATTTCAGAATTCCAGAGAAAATTTTGCCGATTCCAATGAAGGATGCAGATGGGCTGGTACGGGACCCCCAGCAATGGAGAGCATAGGTGGACCTGGTTGGCTCTACACATAACTTTTCTGGGACCACTAACCTGGGATGACCCCCATCAAGCAAAACACATAAAACAAGCCAGAAAGCAAGAAATGGGGAAACAGTTTTCAGATGGTGAAATATATTCTCATTATTCACACTTCTTAAAGGCAGGGAGCGGAATCGTTAGCAAACTGCATTTTCTCCAACTCTTTACTTTCTGAGTTCAAATACTGCCAAGATCAACTTTACCTTTCATCCTTTCAGGATCAATAAAATATCAGTCAACGATTGGGAGTTTATGAAATCAAAATTGATCACTCCCCTCAAAATTGCTGACTGTGACAAAGATTAGAAAGAATATTCATTGCTCTTGGGAAATTTAGTTCGTTTAATGTTTGCTAAATTTGTTTGATAATTCTTTAAAAAGTATTAAGTATATTGCTATACAATACATCGTCTTGTACACAAAACTTTTTTTCCTTATATGTAGTGGGAAGAGGGGGGGAAAAAGATGAATTTATAAAGAGGAGAAATGTGTGTGTGTGTGTGTGTGTGTGTGTAAAGGTTAACAGACCCCTGCTTTTGAGTAGTATTTGAAGAGTTTATTTCTCCCCAACTTCCCGACCAGTTCTGTTATTGTATTCCAAGCAAGATTTGATCTCAGAATCCTTTACACCAAGGATAGTAATGTTATTCATTAAGCCACTGACACACACCCTCTTTATAGCCCAGACAAATTATAATCTCATTAACTCATCTCTGATAATGCATATTTCTTATGAAACAGATTTTGCTCAAAGGTCACAACTTAGCAGGGAAGAAGTAAGGTTAATTGAACTGATTCCAGGACATCAACACCGAAGCCAACAAAGGATTCTCCACATTGTTACTAGACCTACGAGAAATAGTAACCGAACCCCCTACATATTGTCTTAAAAAATGAAGGACATATTACACAATTTAGTCGTGGAAGAAACAAAAATATGAAGTTAAAAACAATTTTAATAAAAAAAAATATTCAATGAAATATTTTCTAATTTTTTGTTTCTTATACAGATTTTGGTTATTTCTTTTGGTGGGAGTATGTAGCACCTAACTGCCACTGAAAAAAAAAAAGCCAACTTACCAAAGATTATGTAATGCCTACAAAGACCCAAGTAAAGTTAGATAAAGGTAGGCAAGCCAAGACTTCAAAGTTACTATCAACATTTTTGTAGTAAAAGGTAAAATATACACAGACAATACAAGCAAAAAAACATGTACACACACAAACATATTTGGTGGGTGGGGCAGTGTAGTAAGAAGTTTGCTTCTCAACAATGTCTCTGGGTTCAGTCCTGTGGTATAGCACCTTTGGCAAGTATCTTCTACTATTGTCCTGGGTCAACTAAAGTTTTATGAATGGATTTGGTGGACAGAAACTGAAAGAAGCTCATCGTGTGTGTGTGTGTATATATATATATAGAGAGAAGGGGGGGGGGTCTGTGTTTGTCCACCACTTGACAACTGATGTTGGTCTGCTTACATCTCCATAACTTAGCAGTTTGGCAAAAGAGACCAATAGAGTAAGTACCAGGCTTGAAAGAATAAGTACTTAAGTCGACTCATTCAATTGAAACCCTTCACGGTGGTGCTCCTGCGTGGCCGCAGTCCACTGACCGAAACAAGTAAAAAAAATATAAACAAAAACTAGATAGAGGAGGAGGTGGGTGTGATTTCTTAAGTGGAGATCAGTTCTTGACAGGTTTTTGCTTGTTGTTTCGAAGCCAAGACAGACATCGAAGTCTACAGAAGCCAACGTCTTGACTCATTTGGTTCAAACGCGGTCGGGTGTGGCGTAAGACATGACAGAATCGGTAGAGCATCGAACGAAATGAATAGCTGTGTCTCATGACATTTCTGTGTTCAAATCTTCGCTGAGGACATCACCGTTCACCCTTCCAGCGCCCAGTAACATAAAGTACCACTCAAGTACAGATGTTAGTTTATATCCCTATAATACATAGATGTGAAGTGAATAATATTCCAAGTCACACATACACAAACATCATTATTTATGTGAGTTGCTTACACAGAAAAGCTAAGACACATTTTTCCCATTAAAAAATCATTAGGAAGGTTTTATACGACATTAAGTATTTCAATTTTAAATACTGTTCACAAATTAACTTTTCATTAATCAAAATTATTGTGCAATCATTCTTTTTAAACTTTTTACATTCATATTGTTTTTATGATTATTTGAATATAACGAAAATTAAACTTGAAACATTAATTAAAAAACTGACACAAAACGGAGGGCGACGACCTTTCCTAAATTCTCGAGCTTTTTTTTCTTTTAAGAAAAGGTAAAGAAGCAGATATTTTCCTCCTAAATATGATGATAGCAGTAATAATATTAATGGTAAAAAGCAGAACAAATGTTACCCTGTGTTGGCAGCCATGGTAGTCGTGAGCAGGAGAGCCGAGAGGTTTGACGATCGCTTCCAAACGTTTTCCCTTCAATGTGGATTCTGACCTTTGGCCTCCTTCTCGGGGTCACACCCAAGTAAAGCTAGTTTAATTAAGAACTTTCGTAATTTCTTAAGGGAGATAATCCGCATACATATAGAGTTATTTCCCGTGTTCCTGATATTATCAATATTCTTTTATTGGAATATAACCCATATATATTCTCTTATCCTATTATATGTTTCAGTCCAATGACTGTGGCCATGCTGGAGCACCGCCATTGTAATCATCTTTGCCGGAGCGGCTTCTGGTGGAGGACGGAGTTCGATGCTACTGCCCTCTTTTGAGTTTCTTGCCTATATATTGGCTCATCCGGGATCTCAGCAAGCCAGAGGTCAAGTTCACGTTTGAAAACGTCTACATCCACTCCATGGCAGCTCCTCAGATGCTTTGGCAGACAGTTAAACAGCTGTGGGCCCTTGAAACCCAATCTATTGCAGTACATCGTCCTTGCCCGAGATGAAGCAGTCGGCACAATGGGGACAGCACAGTGACGTCCTGTTCGTGGTCTGCTATAGCTCTTTATTCCAAAGTTTGGTACCAGTCCTTCCAGTATCTTCCACACACACACACATATATATATAGGAGGTGCAGATGAGGGCAGCTGCATCGAACTCTCTCATGCACCAAATGGCAGTTGCTAAAAAGCATTCGTGAAGTAAAACCATGTAGCAACACCAGATGGCGGTGCCCCAGCATGGCCACAGCTCGGGAGCTGAAACTAGATAAAAAAAAAAAAGATAAAATAAAATATATATATATATCAATCCTTGCATACCTCTCCTGTCTTCGTTCCAGGGAATAGAGTCGCAGCTCTTTCAACCTCTCTCAGAAACTCAATCGTTCCATTGATGCAACTTTCTTCGTGTAATGTCGTTGGACTGCTTCAAGCTCTGCTATCGTCCTTGTAGTATAAGGCGACCATAGCTGAGAGCAGTAGTCCAGGCGGCTGAGGATAAATGACTTCCATAGTTTCATGGTCCCTTGTCCGGAAGGGACCAAGAAACTATGATCTTATATAATAAAATGCTTTGTTTGTATCTGTCGGTCACGCTGTAGGCAAAATAATGAAGCAACAGACGAAAAATGGCAGTAACAGGTGCTAAAACAGGCAGACAACATTTAAAGGCTCTACTACGAAAACACGAGGGGGGAAAAGAGTAAAACAACGGAGTGACAGTCAAATGTGAGCTCCGAATTCACCAGAGGGAAAAAACAAAATCAAATTTTTAGCGCAAATTATATTTATCAATTTCACACACAGTCACAAATAGGGATACCGATGTAACATTCAATAAAATGATTTCATCGAATTAAAAACTGCAAATAAACACACACGCATATGCATGTGTGTGTGTGTGTTTATAGTATATTTTATAAACATATGAATAAAACATAATATACATGTCGAGCATAGTGGCGCAGTGGAAGCGTGTTGGGCCCATAACCCAGAGGTCCGTAGATCGAAACTACGCTCTGCTACAAATTGTATACATTTTCATAGGCGCAGGAGTGGCTATGTGGTAAGTAGCTTGTTGACCAACGACATGGTTCCGGGTTCATTCCCACTGTGTGGCACCTTGGGCCGACCAATGCCTTGTGAGTGGATTTGGTAGACGGAAACTGAAAGAAGCTCGTCGCATATATAAATATGTCCCTACCTTCGAAACGCGGAGTTGATAAAACAAGGGACAATTGATGAAGGGACTGCTCTTTATGTTACCTGTCTCGTTTCTCATTTTGTTCACGTTTTTTTATGTCCTGTCCCCATAAATGCATGTTTATATACATATGTAGGTGTGTCCACCATCGCTTGGAATGCAGTTAAGGGTAGATAAATTTTGTTCACGTTTTTTTATGTCCTGTCCCCATAAATGCATGTTTATATACATATGTAGGTGTGTCCACCATCGCTTGGAATGCAGTTAAGGTAGATAAATGTGAAGAGCTAATTACGAAGAGAGGACGGAAGGTAGACTGCGGTTGTGGAATGATAAGGGATTCAAATACCTGAAGAGTGAAAGGATAAGGAAACGGGAAATGTGAGAGGAAATCTCTAAAGACAAGAGAATTTGGAAGGTGCTATAAGCAAAATTAATTGGAGGTAATATCACTAAAGCAATAAATACCTGAGCTTTGCCAGCATTGAGATGGACGAGTTTCAAAACTTGGATAGAACTAGTAAGCTGCTTAGAAAGCACAATGCACACTCCCCGAAAGATAATACCGATAAAAAAAGGGGTGGGTGAGTGTAGAAGATTACTAAATGCCGTTAGTACCGTGAAGAAAGAATAGTATCGGCAGGTAGAGATGGCCAAAACACGTGACTGAAACGCTAGGAGAAAAAGAAGAGGAGGAGGAGGAAGAGTAGAGAAAGTAGCTGGAAAGAATTAGAATTACCTGGCAGAATGGAGGATGTTGGAAGTAAAGAACGCTGGCTCTGACTGATGCCCGGAAACCTGATTAATGCTAGCAGAACCAGACGTTCCCCGCAAAGGAAAAAAGACCTTGAATTCTGAGAAGAGACTTCAAGACCCGAATGTGGTTGAGGGCCGCCCAACAATATTTCTCTCTGAGGCACTGATAAATGACCAAAAACAAGGGATGGCCACGACTGGGTTTATCTAGTAGCAAGAGTAGCGTATTCAATAAACCCTGTATTTTCAAGGGTCAGACCCCTCTACACACACAAGCTTTCGATGCTGATTTAATGATTCTGCACACTCAATATTACTCTGGAAGTATTCTACTTTGAACTTTAAGGAACAACCGGGTGTTGAAGCTCGATCATCCAGTTCTCGAGATCCATTACACTTTAAGCAAATTTCAGCCGTCGGATTCAGTGACAACTGTAAATAGATATTTCAGCCGTCGGATTCAGTGACAACTGTAAATATATTGCTTCATTTATATGGGATGCTGATTAATACTCAAGTCCCTTTTGGGATTGACTGGCGGTCATCTTTTCAGGGATTAACGGGATCCTTTCACAGAGTCATGTACCTTCTCATCCTTTTCACATTTGTTTTTAGCGAAAGTCAAGAACGATTAGTAGAGAATGGTTAAGCCGGTGCCATACGGGATAACCAGTCGACAGGTCGGAGGTCATTGGCATATTGTCGTTTCCATGGCGAAAACGCGCAATCCTAATTAGGCCATTAAACTGTGAATAGAAACCTTATCATTATCAAGCCAATGACGAAACCTCGACACGGTCAATCTGGTTACAAGAAATAGCAGTCATTCTTAAAATATAAAGGATACATTAGAAAAGAGACTTCAAGACCCGAATGTGGTTGCGGGCCGCCCAACAATATTTTCTCTGAGGCAATGATAATGACCAAAAACAAGGGATGGCCACGACGGGTTTATCTAGTAGCAGAGTAGCGTATTCAATAAACCCTGTATTTCAAGGGTCAGACCCTCTACACACACAGCTTTCGATGCTGATTTAATGATTCTGCACACTCAATATTACTCTGGAAGTATTCTACTTTGAACTTTAAGGAACAACCGGGTGTTGAAGCTCGATCATCCAGTTCTCGAGATCCATTACACTTTAAGCAAATTTCAGCCGTCGGATTCAGTGACAACTGTAAATAGATTTGCTTCATTTATATGGGATGCTGATTAGTACTCAAGTCCCTTTTTGGGTATTGACTGGCAGTGTCATCTTATTCAGGGATTAACGGGATCCTTTCACAGAGTCATGTACCTTCTCATCCTTTTCACATTTTTTTTTAGCGAAAGTCAAGAACGATTAGTAGAGAATGGTTAAGCCGGTGCCATACGGGATAACCAGTCGACAGGTCGGAGGTCATTGGCATATTGTCGTTTCCATGGCGAAAACGCGCAATCCTAATTAGGCCATTAAACTGTGAATAGAAACCTTATCATTATCAAGCCAATGACGAAACCTCGACACGGTCAATCTGGTTACAAGAAATAGCAGTCATTCTTAAAATATAAAGGATACATTAGAAAATGTAATCTTAGATATACAATATATGTGAAAGTAATATGGATGGATAGACATTTCTTTACTGCATCGTCACCGATGCAAGGATTTCCAAGTCCTCCATTTGCTTGCTTCCCGATCCTTGAATTTGATGAACTTCGCCATCATTGCCCGCGGTAATACCTCCAGCAGGTCCCCTTATCCCTTGTGGTGGGCAAATGATGCACTCACTGTGAAACTGATCGTTTTTCTTCTTTTTCCTTTTTTTAATCCTTCTTTTTCCTTTTTTTAATCCTTCTTTTTCCTTTTTTTAATCCTTCTTTTTTCCTTTTTTTAATCTTCTTTTTCCTTTTTTTAATCCTTCTTTTTCTTTTTTTTAATCCTTCTTTTCTTTTTTTAATCCTTCTTTTTCCTTTTTTAATCCTTTTTTTCCTTTTTTTATCCTTCTTTTTCCTTTTTAATCCTTCTTTTCCTTTTTTCCTCCCTTCTTTTTCCTTTTTTCCTCCTTCTTTTTTCCTTTTTTTTACCTTCTTTTCCTTTTTTTAATCCTTTTTTCCTTTTTTTATCCTTCTTTTCCTTTTTTAATCCTTTTTCCTTTTTTTAATCCTCTTTTTTCTTTTTTTTAATCCTTCCTTTTTTCCCTTTTTTCCCTTCTTTTTCCTTTTTTTAATCCTTCTTTTTCCTTTTTTTAATCCTTCTTTTTCCTTTTTTTAATCCTTCTTTTTCCTTTTTTTAATCCTTATTTTTTCCTTTTTAATCCTTCTTTTTTTTTTTTTCTTTCTTTTTTTTCCTTTTTTTAATCCTTCTTTTTCCTTTTTTTTTTTTAATCTTTTTTTTCCTTTTTTAATCCTTCTTTTTTTTTTTTTTTTAAATCTTCTTTTTTTCTTTTTTTTTAATCCTTCTTTTTCCTTTTTTTAATCCTTCTTTTTTCCTTTTTTTAATCCTTCTTTTTTCCTTTTTTTTTAATCCTTTTTTTTCCTTTTTTTAATCCTTCTTTTTCCTTTTTTTAATCCTTCTTTTTTCTTTTTTTTAATCCTTCTTTTTTCCTTTTTTTAATCCTTCTTTTTCCTTTTTTTAATCCTTCTTTTTCCTTTTTTTAATCCTTCTTTTTCCTTTTTTTAATCCTTCTTTTTCCTTTTTTTAATCCTTCTTTTTCCTTTTTTAATCCTTCTTTTTTCCTTTTTTTAATCCTTCTTTTTCCTTTTTTTAATCCTTCTTTTTCCTTTTTTTAATCCTTCTTTTCCGTTCATGATTGTGTTTTCTTCGGTTTTGGATTTGTAGGATTTTTTCCGTTTGGCAGCCAAGATTTCAAAAATCAAAGTTTATTGAAAATTTTTTAATTTGGTACATTAATGTAGCTGGATTGCTGAAGTTATTTCACTTTTTCAAGAAAACTTTTAAAAAGTTATAGAGGTTTAAAGTTTGATCATTTTCACCCAGTCAGAAAACAGCATTTGAAAGTTACCATTTTGCGCGTGACATTTTATCAACATCATGAAAATAGCACTGATGTTTTTATATGACATTGCAAACAAATGAATTACACACGAAATGTAACCCCTCATAACTTGTATCTTTTGGAATTTTCAAAAGAATTTTGCGAATTTGTATTCTATACGCGGGAAATTATATGATTATTCAAAAAAAGAAAAAAAAGAAACAAGCATGAATGTGCCTGTGGCAAAATTTTCGAATTTTAATAGCCAATATTTTCAAAATCTAATAACCAATAACTCTTTATGGCGAAAATGATTTTCATGGCATTGATTCGCATATAAAAGGACATCATTACATTGAATATGAAATCAATTCGATCAGAAATTGAAGCGATCGGAAACTGGCTGCCAAACAGAAAAGCACCCGTGCTTTTTCTATGTTTAAATGAATCAAAAGATTGCTCTGCGTCTAATAAAGCGGTTTTACGGATGCGTGTCCGAGGTTAGGGAGCCGGATAAACATAACTTCGTTTTGTCCAGTAATTGTTACTAATAAAATATTGAAAACAAAAAATCACAGGCTTTTAGCTCAAATTTATGAAAAATTACCAACGGTAAATCGGCAGCTTTATGAAGAGACCACATCAACTCATTATCCCTCCTTTTTGCAACAGTAGATATGTGTCTAACATTATTTAATGCCTGTATTAGATTAAAGACACACGACCTATATGTAAATGCTCCTTGAAAGTGGAAAAGAAAATTAAATTTTCATCCGAATGTCAAACTCTATACTGAACAGATGACAACAAAACCATGGCGGTGGTGCACCACCCTGGTGACTGACCACGGTTACGCAGACATAGATGGCCAGTAAGACAAGTTTTACATCATATGTGGTAATTCTCATGACTAAAATATAAACAACCAAAGAGTTAGTTTGAAAGAAGATAAAGTTGAAATGAAGTACTCCGATAACGTAGTTTGTTTATCGGTTTCATAATTGATTCCATCATTTTGTCCCATCGTTTTTCATGTGCAGAGTCAGAGATTTTTCCTTACAAAATTACTTTAAAATAGTTTTTGAGTCTGTCATGAAACGCACTGAATTTGGTTTTTCCGCAAATACACTTGTAAAATAGAGTTGTGTCTTATGAGAGTGTCGTGTGTGTGTGTGTGTGTGTGTGTCACGGAATTTTGTCAGTGAACAGGTCGCGGTTTCAAAGCGACGAAAATATTTTGACAAATTAAATTTAAATCTTGGAAGTGGATCAAACGGTTTTTGTGTGTTTCTTAAATGGCTTATAAACACCTTCCACGTTTCAATTGTTTTTGCTTCAGCACACGATCTCAGATCAGGTCACTTGCTATGCAAGTACATCTCCGGGATCTTTTCCTTTTGAACGGCAGTTTTCAACACAATTTCTAGTTAACTAAACACTTTAAAACTTCGTATACTGGTAGAATGTGTCAAAATAAAACATTTTTTTGTCTGGCTTTCTTGAGAAAATTGCAATTTGTTTGTTTAACGTAGTTTAATTTTTCGAATTTTAACCAATGAATCGCCTCTATTGAGCTAAAATCATTTGCTCCGTCTAAAACTGAGACAACATCCTGTCACTTATGTTTACGTAAACAGCTATTTATACAGAATGTGAGGGTTAGTGACAGGATGTTGTCTCAGTTTTAGACGCAGTAAATGAGGCAATCGATATATGTATGTGTATATTTATATTATATATGTGTGGTTTTTGGGAGAGTCTGGATGCAAAAGCATTCTGCTTTGAATACAAGTCAAAGCAAAACTGGGTTGAAGAAAAAAAAAACCATTTTGAGAGAAAAAGTTAAAGGATGTTGTGGGGATAATGGTAGAATATCTCATGTCTAAAAGCGATGTGGGTTCTAGTTCTACGGACAGCCTTCAATTTTTCTTCTTTTTATTTTTAACTTAATATTTATATGCTATTTTTATACTCTTTATTTAAGGCGGCACGGTCGTTAGCACGCCGGACGGAATGCTTAGCGGTATTTCGTCCGTCTTGACGTTCTGAGTTCAAATTCCGCTGAGGTCACCGTCAGCGCAATTTGATCTCAGAACGTGGCTACGGGCCGAATACCACTAAGCATTTCGTTTGGCGCGCTAACGATTCTGCCAGCTCGCCGCCTTTTCAATCCTTTCTATTAACGGCACAAGGCCTGAAATTTTGGGGTAGGAAATTAGTCGATTGCATCGACCCCAGTGTTTGACTGGTACTTAGTTTATCGATCCAAAAAGCGTGAAAGGAAAAGTGAACCTCGCGCGGAGTTTGAACTCAGAACGTAGCGACGAGTGAAACACCGCTAGGCATTTCGTCCAGCTCGCCACCCTATTAATGATAGTGGTAAGACCATAGGGGGTCTACTTCTAGCATATGGGTGTCCACTTAGTGGTCATCACTCTTATATATATGTAATATAATTTTTCTGAATCTTCGGACTTTTCTATATGCTAGACCACTGGTTTTAAATTGATATTAATCAAATAAATATTTAATTTTTCACTCTTATTATTTAAGACCGATGATAAAAGTTCTTTCTATTTCTTATAAAATATTTTGTTACTAACACCATAAAAAATTGTTTTTATCGTTCACACTTTATGCAGAATTTATTTTTCTTTCGAATGATGCAGACAATAACCATTTTTATACAGCTTGAAGAAATCTAATGCTAAATTAATATAAAGGTTTCAAACTTACCAGCAAAATTAGTTGAAGAACATGTTTGCAATTTCTTTGTATGTATGCAATTTTTTTGCCAAAATGGGTGCTCACGCAACGAGCCTAACTGCACTAAATAGTGTTATAGTTTAATGTTATTATACAATTGGGATCTTTTCCTTTTGAACGGCAGTTTTCAACACAATTTCTAGAATATACGGAAAGCGTGTGTATAAAATTATAGAATTATTTTAATTGTTACGCGTGTGTCTAAAATTATTCGTTTTGTTTTGAGTTTTTGCTTTCGTTTTTTCTTAATTGTTAAATTAAAATTATTTTCCATTGCTTTGGGTTTTTTCTTAATTGTTATCCTTAAATTAATTTAACAATTAAGAAAAAAAACGAAAGGCTAAAATTTAGGGTGAGGGTTAGTGACAGGATGTTGTCTCAGTTTTAGACGGAGCAAATGATTTTAGCTAAATAGAGGCAATCGATTGGTTAAAATTCGAAAAATTAAACTACGTTAAACTTACAAATTAAAATTTTCTCAAGAAAGCCAAGAGAAAAAAATGTTTTATTTTGACACATTCTACCAGAATACGAAATTTTAAAGTGTTTAGTTAACTAGAAATTGTGTTGAAAACTGCCGTTCAAAAGGAAAAGATCCCGTCTCCGTAATTATATATATATATACTCTTTTACTCGTTTCAACCATGCGGCTGCAGTCATGCTGGAGCATCACCGTGGGCTATACACACACACGCGCGCGCGCGTAACACGTGTGTGTGCGCGGTGGATTGTTTCTGTTATTGATGGAGACAAGTTGTCAGGTTCACAATGGAATATATTTTCGATGTTTGACGAGAGGAGGAGGAGTGAACGCCTGAGTTGGATGGAGATGACGTCTGAGTGTGAGAGGCGAAAGGGAGGAGGCGCCGTCTGCTGCTGCTGCTGCTGTCGGCGTGTGAAGTATGGGTTGCGAAGAGGTGAGAGTATCGAGATCAGTTTACCTCTGAATGGTTGGTTGCGAATTATACACCGTCGTTTTCATTTTGATGTTAGTTTTACAGGAAACAAAGAAACACAAAGACATCGTTGGTTCATTGTTGACAACAGGGCGCAGATCTAATGTGTGTGTGTGTGGACATATATATGTACACACACACACACACACACACATATATATATATATATATATATATATATATATATATATATATATATATATCTTATAGGCGCAGGAGTGGTTGTGTGGTAAAAAGTTTGCTTCCCAACCACATGGTTCCGGGCTCAGTTCCACTGCGTGACACGAGGCTATAGTAGAAGACACTTGCCGAAGGAGCTGAACCGCTAAGTTACGGGGACGTAAACATACCAACATTGGTTGTCAAGTATATACGACGGGCTTCTTTCAGTTCTCATCTACCAAATCCCCCTACATACTTCGCCAGAAAGTCCCCACACCGTGATAACCGAAGCTGGTGTATAAAACCCGATAGAATAAGTCCGGGGCTTACAAAGTCCTGGAGTTAATTTGATCGACTAAACGCGGTGCTCCAGCATGGTCGCAGTCAAATGACTAAAATAAAATATATAAATCGGTTCATACATATACGTGTATGTATACACACACACACACTTCTCTATGTATCTATATGTATGCTTGCATATATGTATGTGTGCATGCATGTATAAATATATATATGTGTGTGTGTGTGTATGTATATATATGTGTGCATATTTGTATGTATATATACATATATATGTGCATACATACATATATATGTATATATATATGCATATATATATGCATACAAACATATACACACACTACATATAATTACGTTTCGGGACGGTCACTTTCTTTTTTGCCAAATAAACACACGCACTATATATTCGTTTTTCACTTCAGATTTATTACTGATGTGTGATGAAAGATTTCCAGACAATAGACATAAAATAAATATTAAATCTGAAATGAAGAACGAATGAATATATAGTGCGTGTGTTTATTTGGCAAAACACGAATGACTCTCCCGAAATACAACAATATTTCGACACACAATTTCACATTGTTGCAAAGCAAATACATAAATGTGTGTGTATTCATTCACACACACACACAGGTAAGCACATAAATGCAATACAAGACCGGAAAAAAAAGCACATGAACACCGAAAACATAGCAATAAGCTTTTTCTAAAGCTGAAAAAAATCTTCACAATCTGTTACTCAGAGTTTCGCGTTATCCTTGGCCGGAAAGTTATGACTATACTATGATACTAGTGTGACCCCATCTGTCCGACAAACGGTATCGTGAAATTCTGAGTTACTGTTTGCGAAGATTTTTTGGCTTTAATAAAATTTTTGTCCACACAAACACATACAGAGAGAGACAGAGATACATAGAGAGAGAGAGAGAGAGAGAGAGAGAAATGGGAGTGATTCAAAAAGTCCCTTTCATATAAGTTGGCTATCACCCGAGTTCAGTTGAATTTACGTATATCTCATCTTCCCTGGTGTATATCCCCTCCTCGCATCTCCCACCTGTTACTAATTTCTTTAATCGCTATCATAGCTTCAGTTCCCACATAGACTACCAGGAAATCCAGGCCAGCTGATCCACCGCTCAACTATTCATATATATCCCTACTTTACGGAACTGGGCACACCCGGGAAATTGAACAGGGTTAACTTATACGGTGTCCTTTTTCGTGAAAATGAATATTCACTCTTTTGATAATGATATTTTTCTAAAATTGCATTAAACAACACACCCCACCCTTATATATATAGTTGGAATTAAAAATTTAAAAAAAGACGAAAGCAGGTGTATTAGTTTAACGCTCGGGAGAGTGAGAAAGTCTTTTACGTGTATATAAATATATATAAAGAAACATTGGTTATAGAACAAACATTAGATTTCAGTCAACGACTTAATATATAACACCATAGCTCAAATATTTAATCACATACATAGCACCATGATTCTTAAACTCATAAAAAAATACATATACATAAAAATACAGAAGGCAAAAATATTCGAATAAAATACAAATACAACGGTCTATCAAAAAGGTAAATATAAACGACTAAAAATTCGTAAATTACCAAAATTAATAGACAAAGATAAAGTGAAAGTCCAACGACTAAAAAAGTTTGATCAAACGATTAAAAATATTTTTTTAAATATTTGTAAAAAGTATTTTTTACTCACCTCACACAAATACGTCCAAAGTTCATAAACAGACTTCGACAGGTCGAATTCTTACACATCAATGGCCATGCTGGAGCTCAATTCCACTGAAGGGCATCATGGCGATGAGCCCCTCATCAAGATGAAACAAGAAACACGCGAATTTTTTATTGCCCACAAGGGGGCAACAGAGAGGGGACAACACAAAAACATGTAGGGACACATAACACGAAACATAAAATGAAAATGAAAATAAATCGTATGAAAATACTGAAAAAGTGCTGCTTGCACCAGGTCAAGCGACATCACTTACTTCCGGTTGAGTCTTTCAGTATGTCTTTACCGAATTCCTTCTTTGGCTCATTGTATGTCACATTGTCTGGTGTTCTATTAATATCCATGATTATCCTCCGACAGCCCAGTCCTTTCTTAGATTCAGCTATTTCTTCCTTTTGCTTCTCTGACACCAGGACACACCAGCGCCATCGGATTATGTTCGGGCAACACATTTCCAAGTTGTTCTTTTGTTAATTAGTTCCTTTTTTATATCCTTTCTAATTATACATGTTTCACATTTATCACCGGGAATTTTGTACATTCTGTTGTGACTATTTTTCCTTTTCCCGTGTAGGCGGGGAATGGGTGGGTTTTGTGGGGGAGGGTCAATCTGAGAGGGTATGGGTGGGGTGGGTATGGTTTGGGGTTCCGTTTCACCTTTCCTTTCTTGCTTTTTCTTTCTTCTGCTTTTGTCCTCTGGTCTTTTCTTTTACTTGTTGTACCTCTTCCTGTTTCTTCATCGGTTCTTCTCCTTTTTCTTGATTATTTTCCTTTCGTAGAGGGCAGTGTGCTCTAATGTGGCCTTTTTGGCCACATTTAGAACAACGAGGGATTCTGCCCTCTACTCATACTCTCAGAATCAACTCAATGACCGTTATTGTTTCTGCCATACTTTCCAACGATTCATGAGGTTTAATGTTTTACCCCTCCACCTTGGCCCCTCTTCTTCTGTGACCTGGAGGACGACTACCTCCTCCATACTTCCTAGGAGGACAGCCTCCGCGATCCAAGCCACATCTATGTTCGGTGGGATTCCTTCTCCCCTAATCTTGGAAGTTCTTCTTCCAAGATACGTGGGTAGAAGGGCCACTTTATTCATCTTCACCGTGTTAGCCGCATTCCTCCTTGCCCCTTCTTCTGTCTTAAATTGGACGATCACTGTCCCATACTTAATGCCTCTTGCTAAAAATACAATGTCCTTTCTCACCACGCCCAACGCTTTCTCAATCGTTTCGGCCTCTACATGGCTAATCGTTTTTTTCCTCTACTGAGTAAACTTTATATACAATCGTTCCTTTTGCCATATTTTCCATCACTTTCTGTAGTGGTGACAACTTAATGTCCCCTCCAAAATGCAACCCTTCTTTTGGTGTTCCTCCACGTTGGCCAACTTTATCTCCTTTCTTCTCACCTCCGATATTTCCACGTAGCTTCCCTTTTCCAGGCATTTGTGCATCCTGTTCACCGCGCTCAACAATTCCTCCTCCGAAGAGGACAATTCGGACTCACTCAGGTCTGAATAGAGACTATCACAAAAAGAGTTTCTCAATTAAAAATTGCAAAGAGAATATCAACTAAATACCAAAGTATGTAGTCCTGCCTATCGATTACTTTTCAATTATTCGCTTTGCGTATTAATAAAAGATTTTGAAAATTAAAGGTGTCTATTTACTTCATGTATGTCTGTATATATATATATATATATATATATATATATATGTATATATATATATATATGTATATATATATATATATATATATATATATATGTATATATATATATATATATATATATATATAGTAATTTTAGAAATAGCTACTCCGTATAGATAACGAGAATATATCTTCAAGCAGACCTCGAAAATCCACGTGACAAATATTCAGTTTTGCATTTACTTCGGTAGAAAACTGTATTGAGAGGCTTTAACTGAGAAAAAAAATACTTGTTCCAATTTACCAATAAGTAGTAGTAGTAGTAGTAGTAGTAGTAGTAGTAGTAGCAGCAGCAGCATATATTAATAAGTGAATGACAAACGAACAGAAGTTCATCATCTTCACTAACATTCAACTGTTTTGGATTTAAGTAACCGTGAACCCCAAAAGAAACTCTTGAAGTGTTTCTATTAAATATTTTACGGAATCTGTTTGTAGGGAGAAAGTGTTTATCCATAAAGCTATGGAAAATCTTACCCACACAAGTTTTTACGCCAGGGAAGAATTGTCGGGTGAACCACAATACTTTTCGGTGGCGTTTTCTTTAGTTGAGGTTAGGACTCTACGTGTAACTAGCCAGACCCTGCTTGTAGTAGGGGACAGCAGCTTCGACAATCTCTTTATTTGAAGACAATTTGGGGATTCTTCTGTTAAGCCCCTTCACTAGGTTCCTGAACACTAGAGCTGGATGACATAAAGCTGTGTTAATAATCTCAGCTGGTTTCTTAAAAATCCTAAAGGTAGAAATATGTGTGAATGTTCTTTCTAAGACAGGAGAGTGTAAGAGAAGGAGGTATGTGCGTGTGTTGGGGTACGTGCGTGCGCACAAGTCTGTGTCTGTGTGTGTGTGTGTCGTGTGTGTGTGGTTTTGGCTGTTTATATGTGTGACTGCACTTTGTGTCACTTAACGTTGTAGAAAGACTTCAGTAGCAGGAGTGTCGGTCTTTTGTGTCTCTTCACCTGTGCGCAGGGGAATGGTCAGCAGGAAGGTGTTTAACAGGCAGTTGGAAGTGTGTTTTGTGTGTAGTGTGTGCATGAGTCTCTGTGTGTGTGTCTATGGAGTATATGTGCGTTCCTCTGTGTGTGTGCGCGTGTATATATGTGTGTGTATATGCCCATGTATGTGTAATTGTGTACGTATGAGTGTTTACTGCCGTTTACTTTTGTAGTTTGATTTCTTCCTCCATCATTTCCTACTAAGATAGAGACGCGAGTAAAATTGATAACAGAGAAACGAAAATAAAACTTTGGAAACAGCAACGCCACGGTAACTTACGTGGAAACCATGAGCATGCTTTCAAGGGAGATAATCAGAAAAAGACTTGAAAGTCAACGTAAGATCGTAATACTTCATGTAAAGTATATATAACAAATAATCCAGAATCCTTGTCCGGTACCGGATCGATCCCAATATCTAATGAATTCCTGTCAGTCATGAGGCCAAACATCCCTGAAAGTTTCATCCGAATCCATCCAGCGGTTCTTGAGATAACTTCCCCAAAACAAACAAACAAACACGACTGTAAAACAATATCCCCCGCCTTCGCTATGGCGGAGGGGGTAATAATAATAATAATAATAATAATAATAATAATAATGATAATAATAATAATAATAATAATAATAATGATAATAATAATAATAACAATAATAATAATAATAATAATAATAATAATAGTAATAATAATAATAATAATAAAATTAAGGTGAGACACAAAGACGAGTTAGTGTTGACATGTTTAATGTTTGAAGCATTGAAATGTGAACCAGAAATAATTGTGGTGAGACAAATAAAGTGAGACGTATATAGAGACAGAGAGTCTGTCAGGGGTTTATAGAAGAAGAACTAAAAAAAAGAGAACTGGACCTAATTCCCATGGAGTATTTAGTTTCGATGTTTGTTGTCCCGCAAATGAAACAGTGTTGAAGTTGGAGGAGCTCAGAAGACTTACAAAAAAGGAGGAAGTGTCAAAGTGTTTGTCAAAATGTGACAACAGTTTACTCTGAACTTTAACACCATGTTGTAAATATTTTGTTACTCATGTGTACTCACATGCGTTCATGTGTGGGTGTGTGCGCGTCCGTCCGTGCGTGTGTGTGTGTGTGTGTGTGTGTGTGTGTGTGTGTGTGTGTGTGTGTGTGTGTGTGTGTGTGTGTTTTCGGTTTTATTTGGGTTTTTTTATATTTTTAGAATTTCCCACTAATGGAGAATGAATTGGCTTCTTGCAAAGAAACAAGACTTATTGGTATTTAGACATCATCAAACAGGGTAGTCGTGTGTCTGTCTGTCTGTCTGTATGTATGCATGTATGCATGTATGTGTATTCATTGTTTTCTTGGCACACTGGTGGATAAAAGAGCCGGGGGTGTAGTATAGCCGGGTGCATACATTGAAAATGGTGACCCGAGCATCTCTACAACACATTGAGGATGGGAACATGGTGTGTAAGGCCAAGTCAATCTGTTAAAGAGGGCCGTGTGTTGTGGATGAAGGTAGTTCGGCTCTAATCTTCCAGGCAGGGATAATTCCTTTGCGGACGGAAGAAAGGAAACGTCCGATCGCGTCGCCTCGTTCGCATTGGGCACAGTTATAACGGGTGAGAGCCCGGGGAAAGTTTCCCGAGTCAGACAGAATTGTGACGGTGGTGGTGGTGCAGTGGTGGCGACGGTGGTGGTAACGGCGGTGGCGGTGGTGTTTGTTGTGACGCTAGTCGTGCTGTCGGGTGACGGTGACATCTGTCGAGGCTGTTCTTCCACAAAGTGCGCGCAATGGTGTTGTTGTTGGTATTGACGTCGTCGTCGCTGTTGTTGCTGAGTGGTTGTAACGTGGATGCTGGGAATGAATTGAGTGCAGCCCGTAGATTGCTGCTGTTGTTGATGATGATGATGATGATGATGACGACGGTGGTGATGATCATTATCATACCCATCATAATTAGGAGGAGCGGGAGGATCATGAAATGAAGTAAGATTGTGCAAATTCTGATGTTGATGATGATGAGGAGGAGGAGAAGGAGGAGGAAGAGGATAGAGAGAAGAGGGAGGGGGAAGAGAAGGGGGAGGTAAAAGAGGAGGAGGAACCATTCGTTTAATCGGGACGGAAGGAGCAGGTGACTTTGTTTTGTCTCCGATCTTCTGTTCTTGTCCGAGAAAAGTCGAAGATAAAGATTGTGGAGCAGAAGGAAGAGGTGAAGTAGAAACGGGAGGAGCAGGAGACTCGGGTGACGTGGAAGACACTGCTGACGACGACGGTGGTGGTGGTTGTGGTGGCGGTGGTGGTGGTGGTGGTGGTTGTGATGGTGAAACGGTAGGCTGGGAATCCAAAGAACCATTCGATAAAAATGTTGCTGTTGAAACTGCAGGAACAACAGCTGTATTCAAAGACAGCAAAGTGGAAGCGTTTGTAACTGTAAGAGAATTCGCAGTCTCAGGCAATGGACGACCAGCAATGAATGGAGATTTGGACGGTAAATGGTCGGCAATGGTGGCGGCGGCGGCGGCGGCGGCGGCGGTGATATCAGTTGTTCTGCTCACAGCACCATTCTTTCCAATAGTTCTCGTCCGGTAGAAACTGCTGACAATTTTTCTCATTTCGTCCAGGGAGCTGTTAAGCATAAGAATATAGTTTTTGGCCAAAAGTAGTGTGGCGATCTTGGACAACTTGCGAACGGATGGTCCGTGAGCGTAAGGCATAACTTCTCGAAGACCGTCAAGAGCCGCATTCAAATCGTGCATTCTTCGTCTTTCTCGACTGTTAATCTTGAGCCGAAGGTCGTGGATGCCGTCATCGCCATATTCCTCCAAACTTTCTGCCGTCCTTGAGGGAGAGGAGGACTGCTTGACTTTTTTCATTTTTGTCGAACGTGGTGGAATATGGAATGTCGGACGAGATCTTGCTTCCTCTAATCTTGACTTCACAGCTCTTTCTTCTTCTTCGCCTTCTTCTTCTTCTTCTTCTTCTTCATGTTTCTCTTCGTTTTCTTCAGTTTCAATATATTCCCCTCCTTCCATTTCCCCTCCTTCCATTTCTCCTCCATCCTCTGCCTCTTCCTCATAATATTCTTCTCTTTCATTTCGTCCTCGTCGTCTTCTTGCTCCTCTCTTTCTACCTTTTTCTCCTCCCTCAGCTTTCTTTCCTTTCTTTAACCTTTTCTGGTTGCTGAGAAGTCTTTCTTGGTTGGAATCAGCTTCCACCATCGCCACCACGCTTCTGTTTCTCTTCACTGTGTCGTAACTTCCACGTGAGTCGTCAACTGACATTATTATCCTCGTTGAGCTCTCCGTATTTTGTTCCGTTCGACTTCTAAACTTGAACCTGGTTTGCAATTAATCGTTGCTGGGAACTGATGTGGCTTTGAGGTACGAATTTCCACTCGTCTTCGTCTGTTGTCGGGGTGTGACGTAGGTTGCTGTGAACCGTTGATGGTTAATACGTGAGATATCACGTATTACGTGTGAGGATTACATATATGTGTGCGCGCCTGTCTGTGTATATGTATGTATATTGTGTGCGCGTGTGTATGTGTGTGTGTGGGTATAGTTTGGGTATATCGATGTAAAATCGGTAAATGAAAATATTTTGCGGTGTTTATGAATTGAATCTCTTTATGCAAAAATGCGATCAGGTAAACTTAGCAGTTTGATTCTTGGATATCGATAAAATTAATTCCCGACTAAAACCCATGAAGGCTGCGCTGTCCCAGTATGGCCGCAGTCCAATGGTTGAAAGAAGTATAAGAATAAAAGAATATATACATGTTATGTATATGTGTATGTGCCTGCATATATATATATATATATATATATATATCTTTGTGCGAGAGTATATGTGTATATGTGTGTGTGTGTGTGTATACAACAACACTGTTGCAATTAACAATGGCTATTCCTCAATTAAATTGGTTTTGTTGATGTTGTTGTACATGTTGTTATCGTTATATTATTTGCCGTTGTTGTTGTTGCTGTTGTTTTGTGGTTTGAGAATGATCGATATTCTTAGCATATTAAACAAAACCAAGAAGCTATTTTTAGACGGGTGTATAAAACAACCGACGGGTAGTATAAATGCTTCGTCATAATTCTCTACAATATCGTCATCGTCATCACCATCGATCCGATTTATTGGAATTCAATTGATCATTTATAGGTTATTGCGTGAATTAACACCATTTTTATATTTCAGTCTAAGAATTCAGATTCGGACATGGCACGGCCAGACGCAAATTGCTGTTTTTCTGTTTTTGTTTTATTTCCCTCAGTTTTCCTTTGTTGTTTTCGTTTTCTCCCTACATCGACTGTTCAAGCTTTCAAATTATTAACTCTGACATCGAAGACTTGGTCTTCGAATTCGCATTAATTCTATCCTTTGCATTAACGTTTCTTAAATTAATTATCTCTCCCGTTCCAATCAAGTTTTCTTTTAATTTTTAGTTAAGCCTTGGGATTGGGAGTAGAGGTTGCGATTCATCTGAAAATATGGGAAGATCTTACAAATGAGAAATGTCGAGCGTCTCAACTCGCAAATGGGAGACGTGTGAACTGTCACAAGCAAGAAAATTAGGAAAATTAAATATTTACTTAAAAAATAACAAATTATTTAATTTTAAATAACGAAATTTGATAGATTGTTGTTGTTGTCGTTCAGCTGTTGCTTTTAGTGAGACTCTTGTCATAACATTTGCCTTTTGAAGATGTTCTTGTTGCAGGGGCTGAGGGCGCAATCATATTATAATGACAACGGTGTCGTGCAGATAGCATTATTATTACAGAGGCTGTAGTTAAACGACCGTTGTGTTATGGGATAATGCAACGTTGACGAGTCTTATATTGACAATGGTGTTATTTAGCAATTCTGTTAAGCTAACAATTATGCTAACAAGTGCGTTTTGTTGATATTTATGTTGATAATTGTGTTACGGTATAAATGATGACAATAACATTATGAAGAATCGATGATGTTATGTTGAAAAAGATGTTAGCTACATAGACAATTGCGTTATTTCGATAATCGAATTACGATGAAAATTTTGTTGTTGATAATAATAGCTATTGTACAATGACGACGATGATGTTATATTGACGAATGTATTAGGTTGGCAATGATAATAGCAATGGCCATATGTTGACTGTAGTGTTATGTTGACAATGGTGTCTATTGTATTACTTTGACGATGTTATTAGGTTGACAATTTTGTAAGTTGACAATAATGACAGTGGTGTTACGTTGGTAAATATGTTATGTTGGCAACGCGCTGTTATAATCATAATCTTCTTATATTCGCAACGAGGTTACGATGCGAACGATGTTGCAAGAGAGAATGATTATGTGCTACAAGTCAGGACAACGACGTTTATATTAACATTAATGTTAACAGTGGGATTATGTTGACAATGATGTTATGACAAAGATATTGTACCAGCAACTATGACAATAATATAATGATAACAACAATAATTATATTGCTTATGATGTTATGGTGACAATTGTGTTATGTTGACAAACGTAGAGATGACAAATAAAAATTTTAAAACTTAACAACAAAAAATACGCGCTTCCATTGGTAAGAGAGAAAATAAATACCAAACTTTTGATAAAACTTGAGAAAGTTATTGTGATCAGTTTGTATTCCTGTATTGTAAAATCCTGAACATTTTCTCTAAGCATTAGCAGAAAGTCTTAATGGGAGCTGTACAAACTGAGGAATTCTCACAGTTTCCCTGCTCTGCTTTATTTCCCTCGTTCACTGCAAATGAATGTTACAATCCAGTCTCAGAATCTGATAAAGTTTGGTGGTGACAGCATTCAACGTGTGATTCTCCCTCATAGTTTGTTCCCGTTTTAAACATCTCCAGCTGATATTAAAACTTTCACCTTCCACATCAGATTGACTTATAAATTTAGTAAAAGAAAAAAATTGATTAAGTTCTAATTTCTTCCGAACGAGAAAACTGCGTGTTATGTAAATAATCAGCTTAAGGCTTATTAGAAACAATATAACATGAATGGAGGAACAAACTGAGGCGGGGGGGGGGGGCAAAGGAACCCGAAGCAAACGTTTTAGCAATTGACGAATTAGAAAATGAAGTCAAAATCTGGTGATGGATGCTGTGAAGGTTTCTTTAGAATACAAATGAAATCAGAAGAATTTGAGGCTTCTTGTAGTATTGTTGTTGTTGTTGTTGGTGGTGGTGGTGGTGGCAAGTTCCAGTACAATAATAGGAGTAAAGAAATTCGAGATCCTTCTTGTTGATGCTGTTGTTATTGTCGTTGTTTATGCACGGGTCAGTCGTGATGGAGTAAATGAAAAGTGGAGTTGGAAGGAAGATGTTCCAGACGTTAATATCTGATTTTCCCATTTAGACACTGAAAGATGAAGTTGTTATATCCGGCGACCACAAAGAATATCCTTCGGAATTAAGTCAATAAGAATGAAGCTGTTGCTGTTGTTGTTCAATCCCCGGAACAGCCCCCAGGGCCCAGGGTTTAGTAGAAAGTAAGAAGTTATATTGAACGTATAAACTGGGGTTATTCTCCAGCATCAGCATCCAATTATTTCTTCCACATCAAAAATCAGAAATGTTGAGAGCAAAATCTCGGCCACAAAATGAGTGAAGCGTTTATGGCTTCCGCTGATTCAAATAATCCAACAACCCCGTTGTTGTCTGCAAACAGTAGGATGCCGGTATGTATAATATCAGATAATTGAATGAATAACCGTGTATACACGGCCAAACCCACTGAGTATATAATAACAGGTAAATGAACAACCAATGTGTATAGAGTGAAATCTTGTCTGCGGGTGTATAATAGAATCAGATAATTTAACAATTGCATATATCAAGAAAGGGGGTATATCATATCAACTATGGATTGACTAGAAGAGGGAGGCGGGGAGGGTGGGGTTTACTAAAATTGGATGTGTGAAAATTGTTGAAAAGGGAACAAGATCTCAGTTTCAGTTCTTCCTTCCTTCCCGCCTCTCCACAATGGACCACCAACTGGTGTCGAGCGCTTTTTGTTGTTTTGTGGAAAGAAGGTGGGAGGGAAAAGATGGAGGCAGTGTATAAGAGAGGAAGAGGGAAGGGAAGAAAGAAGGGGGAAGAAAGGCAAGAAAGGAGTGGGCAAGGGGAAGGGATCATGTTTTGCTGTCGCGGAAGGAGTCGACGTTCAGTTGTATGAGCTGTGACAGGTAAAATGGGTCTTGTATGCACACACACACACACACACACACATACGTACACAGACACATACGTATACGTACACATATACATAAACAATTATACATATGTGTGTGTACACGCACGTACACACACACACATATATATATGTGTGTGTTCATTTACTTGTTTCAATTCTTTGTAAGCCAAGTACTTATTCTATCGGTCTGTTTTGCCGAATCGCTAAGGTACGGAGACGTAAACTCCCCAACATCGGCTGTCAAGCGATGGTAGGGGACAAACACAGATACACAAATACGTAAATGGGTCTGTTCAACTTGGTTCACAGATTTTTAAATAAATTTCTTTTTAACGAAACAGTTTGAAACTTCGTATACTGGTGGAATGCCTCACGCAGAACACGGTTTACTTTGAACATTTTTGACAAAATTTGGTCTTTTAGAAGTTATTTCGTGTTAAAGTTGTCGTATTTGGATAATTTCAACCAATCAACGACGTGTATTCAGTTAAAGAAAGCTACTGCTGTTTGCGATAGTAACTGAAGAGGAACAACTTCCGGGTCATCTCTACTAAATGTCACCACTCTGTTCTATTCTACTTTTTGTTTAATGCCTGTGTTGCATATTACACGCTTTTTTGTTCTCGCGTTGGAATAACCAGTAAACATCGGAGAATCAAGACCAAGAAGGAAGAAATATTATTTACATAAATTTATTCGTTTGCCCGAAAATGTATCTTAGTTGTTCTTGGGATTTAGATCCGAAGTTTTAGTCACATTTCTACAGTTATCTCATTGCTGGCTTCTTTTTACACGCACGCACGCGCACACACACACACACACACACACACACACACACACACACACACACACAACTGCCACTCCCCTTCATCCAACATCTACCATCACCATCACCACCACCACCACCATCACCTCCTACATCTCCGCCCGTTCGTGGGCCTCATCACAGTATCTTAGCCTAATAGATGTAGCAGCCAATTGTCCCTCAAATAACACCCTACTGCATTAAAAAAAGGTCACGTTGGATAACGTAATCCAGGATTGCCTGCACGCAGAAAAAAAAAGTGGGGATGGTCACGGCTGAAACGTCTTTGGTTATAAGTCAGCTCGATCAAGGATGACTTTAGGTTGAACAACAACTTCCAATTTCTGATCTCAGCACCCCCCCTCCTGTTTACCACCAGCTGCTGGGGTTGTTGAAAAGACACAACGGCTGTAAACCAGTTGTCCATCCCACCTCTCTCTCTCTCCGTCTCCCTCTTTACTAAATCTTTTCACGCCCTCCATTATAGTGGCTGCCTCGAGGAGAGACAAACAGACACACGGACAGGCAGTCTGACTTGACAGTGATATTTGATTCTCCATGCACACACACACACACACACACACACATGCACACACATGCACACTCACACATGCACGCGGGCATACACACACATTGTGATAGATGAATGGATGGTAGAGGGGAAGAGGAGGGAATGACCAAGCTGGACAATAGAAGAAGAAGAAGAAGAAATTATGAGAAGGAGGAGGAAGGGGAGGGGAGAGAAAGTAGATGATGACGAGGAAAACAAAAAAATCACTATAAAAAAGAAAAAGAAATGAGAATAAACGGTGGAATAATTGTTGTGAATTGTTGAATGAAGTTTGTTGTTTGATAAAAAGGAGTTTGTGTTTGGTTAAATAGTCTGTCTGTGTGTCGATAAGAAGTCCTCCTTGCAACCATTACACCGTTGATGGAATCCCACGGCACGGAATATTGTCTGCCACGGTGGTTCTCAACCAGGGTCCATATGATACTCGGGTGCAGTGGGGCATCAAGAGGGGGTGGGGAGGCCGATCCACCCCGGGTGGCGCAATTTATTTGTATTAATATATCATTAATAAAAAGGCAGTATAAATATTACAGACTTTAATAATGCAGAGTCGCTATTCAAATTTCCTTAAAATTTAAATTTATCATCAGTGAATTTGTATTGCAAATATTGTGTAACATACAGCATAATATTGTTCATACAGAGGATCAGAGAGTGTGTCGATGATATTCAGAAAGCTGGTTATTTTTTATTTGGTCTATACTCTCGTATTTGGTTTATTCCTGGATACGATACCCTCCGCAAAGATCGCCCGGGCAGCGGCACCAAGTTCCACTGAGGGGGTGGCCTGATGATGTTCATCCGAAGCGGCATTCAGTACTCTGTACCACCAAGAGTGACCACAAACCCGCTTGAACTTCAACAAGTCGTCCTCCACCTTTCAAGAAGACGTCAAATTTCCGTCACAAACGTCTACTTGCCACCTCAAAAATCTGACTCTGCCCAGAACGCTAATGGTCACCCAGGCTGGCTCGATCACCTTCCCACAACACAAGGTCTCATCTGTGGCGATCTCAACATGCGACGAGTTCGCCAAAACGGACTCAAGAGGCGGCTTGATCGACGGCTGGCCAGACGACGATCAATCCAAAACCACGCTGAATGACGGTTCGCCGACAATAGCAGTGCCTTACCAACAGGGCGCAGGTGTCAGTACCCTAGACCTCACGATTGTTGACACTGCCATGGCAGTTCTTGTGGGAAACCATCAACGAACTTGGCTCAGATCACCTTCCAATAATAATAACCTGGCGTGAAGAACTGAAGATGGAACGATCAACCCGTTCAACCAGACGCAATTACCGAAAGGCAGATTGGAAATGCTTCCAAAAGCGTCTCGGTGAAGGCGTCTCCGAAGTGGCTAAAGAGACGACCCCCCCCCCCGGCAAATTGGCTGCTCTCTCACGAATCCTCAAAGAAGCAGAGTCCGTAACCGTTCCAATTCAAGCCGTCCGTCCAAGGGAGACTCCATGGATGACCTCTGAAATCAAAGAGCTCACCAAGAAACGCAATAAACTGGGGTGAGACCGCAAGAACAACAGACAGGAGTGGCAAGCCACCTGCAAACAACAAACACTCGCAGTCGTAGAAGCAAAGCGGGAAGCCTGGAGGAAGTATCCGACACAAAGGACACCCGACAAGCATGGACAGTAGTTAAGGCCCTCTCCGGTAAACCAATCTCTAATACCGGGAAGTGCCGTCAACGCCAATGAGCGAGGGAAAACTTCGGCTTTCGTGCAAGAGTCGCCATCAGCATAAGGAAGAGTTCTAAACCAACCAGAAAGATTGCTCGAGAGCAAGAAATGAAAGGCCCACGACAACAGATTGAAGAAGCCTTCACCCTCGATGAATTGACAGCTGCCCTGAAACAAATCAAACCGCATAAAGCAGCTGGTTCAGACGAGATCGCACCCGACCTACTAAAACACATGACCATGTCGGCAAAAATCGAACTACTCACCATTCTCAACAGTAGTTGGATGGAGAGATGGTGCCCTCAGTCGTGGCGAACAGCAACCGTCATTCCCTTCCTCAAAAAAGGGAAAGATCCGACAGATGTAGGGAGTAATCGACCAATCGACCTAACCTCAACCGTGGGGAAACTTCTTGAAAAAACGATCGCTAACCGGCTTACCTGGTGGCTTGAAGAAAGCTCAATCTTCAGTCCCTGGCAGGCTGGCTTCCGGAAAGGTCGCAGTACAACAGATCAGTGCCTTCGATTGTCCCAATTCATCGCAGACGGGTTCCAATCATCGCAGCGCTTTCGCACCACCGCTACATTCTTCGATTTCAGCAAGGCATATGATCGTGTGTGGAGGCCCGGACTACTGCAGAATATGCTGAGGTTAGACGTTCCCCTACATTTCGTTGACTGGCTCACGACTTGGTTTACCAACCGTACGGCCAGAGTTCGCATCAATACCACAACCGGCAGAAGTCGAGTCTTCAAAGAGGCCCTACCGCAAGGTGCACTTCTCTACCCCATACCTTTTACCATCTACATCAATAGTCTCCTCGGCCAGTTCAATGAAAATACCCACGTCAGCGCCTATGCAGATGACTTGGCGATCGCATGCAGGGGTAAGAAGAAAGAAGACGCCGCGGTTGCTCTACAGAAAGAAGTAGACAAGGTGGCCGTGTGGTATCAAAGTGCAAGATTAACGTTAAACACTTCTAAGTGCGAGACCAGTTTCCTCAGCATAGACAGCGCGGAATCAAAGTGGAAACCGATAATCAACATCAGCGGAGCACCTCTAGCCCATAATCCCAACCCTAAATTCCTAGGGGTCACCTACGACCGACAACTCACCTTCGGCGAGCATGTCAGTAACATCTGTCGTACGATGCAGGGGCGAAATAATCTGCTCCGTGCCCTATTCGGCATAAGGCAGATCTCCGTCAGGTCTACATTGCCACTCAACGCAGCCTAGCAGAATATGCAGCGCCATCCTGGACTCTCTGGTTGTCAGCCACAAACATCGGCAAACTTGAGAGAAGGCAACTAGAGGCAGCTAGACTCTCGACTCCTACCAAAGCGGTCCTTGCAGAAGCCCAATTACTAACACTTGCATCTCGCTTTTCTACTCTCTCACTCCTCAAAGCAGGTGCATAGGTAAACCTACCACAAGACGATGAACGTTATAAAGTTCTCAACACCTACACCCACAAACGACTCAAGCGGACAGACTGGAGAAGTCAACAACTCCCAGCCTTAGCACGACTGAACATTGTCCCCCGTCCCCCCTCTCCAAGGTACGGCGTCCACCTCCGCCATGGGAAAATCCCCCTTCCCTTACTGCCGTCTACACTCCCACCACGAAGCAGATGCCCGTCGATGGCAGCTCAACAAACTCTTGCCAGCCTACCCAATTCCCCTGACATACTCCTTTACACTGATGGCTCGACTAGTGAAAGCACAACAAACGGCGGCGCCGGTGTGGTGGTGCTAATACACGATGCGGTGGTCCACGAGTGGCACGCCTTGACTGCTGCTCACAGCATCTCATTCCGCTCCGAGAGAGCAGCATTTAACAAAGCCCTCCGATGGCTACAAGCCAATGACAACTGGGCCTCCGCAGCAACAGTCTGCGATTGAAAATCATTGGTTGAAGCGCTAGGCAACCCGTTCCCCGCAGACCCGACAATTAGAGAATTGCAACAAACAGCAGCCCTTGTAGCAGCTGACAAGATTTTGACGGTGATCTGGGTACCGGGCCATTGCAAACTCCGCGGCAATGAACTCGGCGAGCTGGCAGAAACGTTAGTACGCCGGGCGAAATGCTTAGCAGTATTTCGTCTGCCGCTACGTACTGAGTTCAAATTCCGCTGAGGTCGACTTTGCCTTTCATCCTTTCGGGGTCGATTAAATAAGTACCAGTTATGCACTGGGGTCAATGTAATCGACTTAATCCGTTTGTCTGACCTTGTTTGTCCTCTCTGTGTTTAGCCCCTTGTGGGTAGTAAAGAAATAGATATGCAGGCGAAACGTGGCTCGGTGCTGCCACAACCGGATGCCGCTATCGATACAGCCATTCGTCAGGTGGTTATTCGTCGAACGTTCCAGCCAACGCCAATTCAAAACCCCCGTCTGAAGGAAGTATCCACAAAGAAGCCAGATGAAAGAGCCGAAACAGACATGATACGGCTTCCGTAGTGGTGGTCATCATCCGGCACTCAGGCGGTGGCAAAAGATGGCAGGACGCAGCGACACAGATCAATGCAGACTCTGTAACGAGGAGGTGGAATCTGCAGGACATCTCTGGCTGAGATGTCCGGCCCTGGTGGTGAAACGCTATATCCGCCAAGTAGGGGCTACAATGGATGAGATGATTCGTCTCCCTTCCGCGGCTCTAGCGCTTCTAAGAATTATCCTCAAGCGCTTGAAGTGACCAACAACAACAACAACAGAAGCACCACTTCCTTTGTCTTCAACGGGCAGACAGCGTGCTCGCGGGCCTTCTCTATCGTCCTAAACCAGGCTTCTATTGTGCCAAATTTCCCTCATCTTGTTACGTAAATAATGTCATTCCATATTAGTGCCAGACACTTTCCAGTTTCATTCTGGTCCATATGTATCATCTTTTTTTCCTTCAGAGCAAAACGGGGAGGCCATGTTTTTACATCGCTCTCCTCCATCGTCAATCTTTTGAACATCTCCTGGAGGTCTCCCAGTGGGATCTCCAGACTTTCCGTTTGTACAGTGGCGACTGCCGCAAAGCCTTTGGTAACTTGGTTTGGGGCTTGGTTAGCTTCCAAAGCATCCCTCTCTTCGAGAGAGCATTTTCCCCTGATTGTCTCCACCGACATTTCGGTCGAGATAAATTAGTAGAAAACATACGGAAAAACGAACAGTTCCAATTTTTTTCTTTTGTAATCAATATAAGTTCAAATCCCACCCCAGTCATGGGAAATGGCGCAGCTCAGTGAAGCCGCTGAAAAATAGGGGGGGGGGGGGTCCAGAAGAAAAAAATTATAGGTTTCTTTCTTTTTTTACGTTCAAAAATTACTTCCTCGCAGGAGGAACAACAGTTCAAATCCCACCCCCGTTTGGGAAGGGGCGCAGTTCAACAATGTCTACAAAAGCTAAATTATAAAAATGTACTCAGTTAAAAATGGCCACAGAAATTTTACTATTTCCCGGTATATCGGCAAAGAAAACATTTCAACAAAGCCTGCAAACAGACAACAGTTATAAAATAGCAGTCTTTAACAATAATTTACAACAAATAACAGAATTTCAACAATAAAAACGCTAACTCACAGCGCACAGAAAAAACCACGAACGACGTCGTCAAACCGGAAGTAAGCTTCTTACCACACACCGACGCCTATGTACATATGTATGTATATTAAACAGAAAAGTATAAATCGAAGAACTTAAATAAATTTTAAAATCAGAAAGAATATGCTTACATTATTCTTACTCCACTCCTAGGGAGATTTTCGGATACGTATGTAGGGGATGGGGAAGCAATATATTTTGGCTGTTCCACAGCAAAAGACGACTGGTGCAGTCCGTGTAAATTACTCCTTCAGTATTGAGTACTTTTTCTCCCGTTCAATAATCGATCAGTGGGATCGAAACAGGGACCACGTGGTTGCAAATCAAGTTCTTAAGCATGCACTCGTGTCTTATTGTTGGATACATCTTTTTAACGACAATAACAAAAAATGTGATTATTGCGTGCAACATTCAGGTTCTCTGCAGCTCACCAAAAGGTTGAAATTGTGGAGACAGAAAGCAGCCACAAATCAAGTGAAGAAAGACTGCAATGAAAAGCTAGACGTACACAGTACATTGAATACAACACGAAGAGTTAGACAAAGGGACAGCAAACAAGCCATAAAAGGGAGCTTAGAGTTCATAGGCACGTTAGGGGTCGTGAGAATTTCAGGAAGCATGAAATATTTGAAGGTGATGAGCCCTGACATATAACAGCTGACACGGGGAGTTTATTTCATACTTCGACAATTCTGAACATGAAAGAATGTCTCTGAAAATCATGGGTTTCTCTACTGTTTTATTTTCATTTAATTTTATAAGCATGTCCACGAGTTGAAATGAAGAATTGATTTCAAAAGTTGGCCAAAGTTATCTTTGGAAAGATGGTGAATAATCTTGTGGGATCCTATTAACTTTAGTTAATCCATACCCAGAGAAGCAAAATGTTCAGCATTCGATAAAGTGACCAACGTTTATTGTACGTCTCTGGACAACCTCCAGCAGATAAGGTTGGACAAGATGGGTGTCCCAGACAGGAGATACAAAATTAAGGGTTGATGCTTTATAGCTATATATAGTTTTCTAGAGATAGTTGGTGAGTGGCTGACAAAGGTGTTACTGGGTGATGTTAAGACACCTTCAGCGGTTTTGACGATTTAAGAAATACGGCTCATTCAAAGCAGATCATTGCTAACAATAATACCAAAGTGATGCTCACCAGCAGCCTTTTTATGGTGTAGTGGAAGGAAAAGTTAAAATTCCAGCTTTTACTTCACAAAATGTATCGTGGTGCACTTGTCAACATGCAGCTTGAGTTACCAGTTACCAATCCATTGCTGCATTGTGTCCAAGTTCGATAATAAAAAAGATTTACAGCGTGTAGGATCTTTCAAAGAAAACAATCTTCGAAAAAAATGTTTCATCTAAAGGTGTGGTAAGAAGCTTCCTTCATAGCAGTCACATGGTTGCGGGTTCAGTCCTACTTAGGCAAGTACCTTCTTTTCTTTGTGTTTGGATTCGGTAGACACAAAGTGAAAGAAGCCCGACATATATAGATGTGTATGAGTGTGTGTGTGTGTGAGTGAGTGAAACCACCGCTTGTCAACTAGGCTTGGTGTGTTTACGTACCAGGCTTAGAAATAAGAAAAAAAGTACTGGGATCGATTCAATCGACTAAAATATCTTCAATGTGGTGCTCCAGTATGGCCGTTATCTAATGACTGAAACAATTAAAAAAGGATAAAAGAATAAAGCGAATTCTTAGGTTACGTCATTTTCTTCAGATCAGAAAGCAGACTTCTTTTTAATATTCTAATGACAAGGGAGATAACTTCCTTCACCTCTTCATTCCCTCCACTCGAAGTTAAGCAACCCAGAGTGATCGTACTTGAATATAATTAGTTATCCAATTTACAAGAGCAAAAGAGCACAATCCAAGATATCGAATTCAGTGATTGACGGATGATATTTTGATCGACTCTGAAAGGATCAAAAGTAAGACAGCACCAATTGAATAAGAATGTGTTTTAGAATAATAGCCTGAAGAGTAATACAAATATAGAGAGATTCATAGCTAAAAGGAACTTCATATGGAGTCCATCCTGTTTCATTTCGGGCAACAAAGCTTCCCATTTAAAAAAACGGAAAAAATATTTGTGTAGAAAAGTTAGTTTCCAGTTGGTTATACTGAAGAGTGGGAGGTAATCCTGGGTCGTGATGGAGCTGTCTTCATCAGTGATGCATGTATTTATTGTCAGTGTGTGAGTGTAATGGTGATGGATGCCAACAGGTGAAATAAATATATCCATGAGCCGGTGATTTAATAGGATCTGAGAAAGCATAAGGCTACAATAAGTCCAAATGTCAGTTTCGGTATGGTTTTTATTGAGGGAGGCCCTTTCTAACGCCAACCACTTTGCAAAGTATACTGGGTGCTTTTTTCATGTCGCTGACACTAGCAAATGTTGCTTAGTGACTTACAAAGCAAGAAAAGGAAGGAGAGAAAAAGTGGGGAAGAAAAGAAGGAAAAAACTTTCTTTCCTATAAGAAAGTGGGAGATCGTATTTGAGAGGGGGCAGCAGGGGCGGTGGTTCTCTATCAGGTGTTGAGTGTGATGGAAGAACAATCCCAGATTGCTTGCCATACAGATAGAAGACTGAGGCTGAGTTGTTGGGAAGTTGGAAAATGGCAAAAGTGGTGGTGGAATGCAGGAGCATTTCATGGTTCAGTGGACCGTCAGCCCCACAACTAACGACTGCCAAACATTTTCTCCTTCATTCTACCAATAGTTTCAGTCTATGATTCTATTTCCAATTTAGACACAAAGGGGAGGTGAAGGTGAGTGGGGCTGGTTGACTAGATTGAACTCAGTGCTTGAGTGGTTCTTTAGTTTATCTACCCTGGAAGAAAGAAAGGCAAAGTTGATGTAGGTGATATTTGAACTCAAAATGCAAAATACTGCCATAAATCCAACAAGGTAGTTTGTCCAACACCCTGAATAGTTCTGCCAATCCACTGATAATAACAATGAGATGATTACAGAGTCCAAAGCAAATATTGCTCTCACTAGTCTAGGCTGACATTAATTATCAAAATGGTCTCAATTAGTATATTAAGTCCTTAATATCACAAGCAACTTTATTTTTGTTAAGACTGCAATTTCATACATATTAAACAAATATTGATATGTCATTTAAATAACCAAAAACATAATAATCATTGTGCATTGAAATTTTTTCTTTTTTTCTGTTAATTTTGGATTTTTAAAAAGTTTATTACAAAATTATTTCAGTAGCAAAAGTTGATATGTATGGTTAGAGTGGGTACATTTTATTTGAAAATGAAAAAAAAAGAAGATAAATAAATAAAATATATAAAATTTTACCAGATGCAATTTAAAAAACAGCATTATTGTTTAAATTAAAACCTCATTTCAGACATTGTATTTATGGCAATGTTAATCACATAATATCTGGAGCCATTGAAATAATAATAATAATAATAATAATAATAATAATAATAATAATAATAATAATGGTCTACCAATGTGAGTTTCTTTGCCCTAGATGTCAGGAAGACACTTGGCAAGAAATGGAAACAAAATTGAAAGAAGATAATAATAATTTCAAATTTTGGCACAAGGCCAGCAATTTCAGGTAATGGAGTAAATCATTTAGATCAACCTCAGTGTATAACTGGTACTTATTTTATTGACCCTGAAAGGAGTAAAGGCAAAGTCAATCTTGGTGGAACTTGAACTCAGAATGTAAAGACAGACAAAATACCCGTGAGCATTTTGCCTGGCTAACAACTCTGATAGTTCACTACCTTGATGATGATGATAATAATAATAATAATCCTTTCTACTATAGACACAAGGCCTGAAATTTTGGGGGAGAGAATAAATCAATTACATCGACCCCAAAGCATAACTGGTACTTATTTCATTGACCCTAAAAGGAGGAAAGGCAAAGTCAACCTTGGCAGAATTTGAACTCAGAATGTAAGGACAGACGAAATGCCACCAAGCATTTGCCCAGTGTGCTAACGGTTCTGCCAGTTCACCACCTTAATAATAATGATATTAAAAATAATAATAATGCTTTCTACTATAGGCACAAGGCCTGAAATTTGTGGGAGGAGGGGATAAGTTGATTATATCAACTGCAGCACTCAACTGGTCCTTATTTTATTGACCCCCCAAAAAATGAAAGGCCAAGCCAGCCTCAGTAGAATTTGAGATCAAAACACAAAGACAGATGGAATACCACTAAGCTTCTTGTCCAGTGTGCTAACGATTCTGCCAATAATAATAATTTCTACTCTAGGCACAAGGCCTGAAATTATAGAGGAGGGGGCTCATCAATTACATTGGCCCCACTGCTCAACTGCTAATTATTTCATTAATTTCAAAAGGATGACCAGCAAAGTCAACCGTGACAGCATTTGAACTCAGAACGTAAAGATGGAAGAGATGCTGCTAACAGCTCTGCTACCTCATCACTTTAATAATAACAACAACAACACTAATAATTCTTTCTAATTATATTATTATTAATAATAGTTAGTATCATCATCACCACCACCACCACCTTTATCTATAATAATATTCTGCTTGATATGATGTTTGTGTGTTCAAGTGTTATACTTTAAACAACCTTAACTACAGAACAAAATTAAAGACTGTTTTGAAGATTTGTAAATTTACACATCAAATCAAGAAATAAAAAAATATTATAATAAAATGTGGATTTTTCCATGGGCCCCACTTGTATAATATTCAGTTTATTCTTTCCTACCTTCATGCAAGTGTTTGTGTGTTATGCTTAAAACAACTTTGGCTACAGAATAAAATTAAAAATCTAATCAAAACCTTTATCAAAAGGGAAAAATGTTATGCTTTAAAAATCAAAGAAATAATGAAAACATGTGAAATAATGAAACAAGATAGGGTTTGTTACGATTTAAATAAAAATTCTAGTCTAAGGAATGAAATCAAAGACATAATTTAACATCATGAAACAATGAAGATCTATGAATTTATGCTTTGATCAAGATATGGAGATCTTGCTAAAACATGTTTTGATCAGGTTTAGGTTGTTGCTGAACTGATTTGGAGAGCTGGCTTGGGAGACCTTTAGTATAGCACATAGATAGGCTTATAGTACAGAGGTGGATCTGTAGTATACTTGTAGTATAGAGGCCGGCTTATTGTAGAGAGGTAGACTTATAGTATAGAATTATAACCTGAAGTATAGAACTATAACTATAGTACAAAGGTAGAGCTGTATTAAAGAGCAAAACCTATTATAGTAGAAAGATATAAACATAGTATAGAGGTAAACCTGTAGAATGGATATTGATAATGAAATCAAGGTTTAAAAACCAACCCACTTTTGAAATTTCTGGTGTTTTGTTTGCATTAATTTTTGTATATAGCCACTTTTCTAATTATCGTTATCCTGTCTTATATTAACTTACTATCTGTACATGTATTTATCTACTAAAGAGATTTACTTACTATACACATTGAACAGCCAGTAATATTTTCCTTCTTGGTACACATACATTTTCACACACATTCAGATAGAAAAATATAAGAAATATCAAAAAACAAAATGGAAATTACATTTTAACAAATATCTTTTTAAAAATTAAATGAAATATAAACCAGCTACATACAGAATGGTAATATTTGGTTAAAGGCAGAAATCCTATTAAAAACACAAGATGTTACTATTCCATTTTTCCCCTTCATAAGTACCCTAGGTTAAATTGATACCAGAAGTATAGGCAACTGCCTTTCCTTTTGGGACCACAGAACAGGGTGGGATTCTGGGGAAACAGATACTAAATAAGTCACGACTCCCCATTTGTCACCCAAGAGTTACAAAAAAACTGCAGTGTAACCACCCATGCACTCACAGAATCTTTATTTCTTCTATGACAGCCTTGGTTGTTAGATGGAAAACATTTCCATAGTGATGGTCATGCATGTGTAACCTTCACTTGCCAAATAAACAAAGAAATTATCAAAGTTGGTGACTAAACAAATTAGAATAATTAATACAGTAGTCCAGGAATTAACTAACATAAAAGGATAAATGTGTGTGTGTGTGTGTGTGTGTGTGTGTATACATGCACACACATATTTGTATGTATGTACATGTATATACTATATATACATACACATACATATATGTGTTTACATATGTATATATATATATATATATATACTTCTATTTATCATCATCATTTAACATCCGTTTTCCATGCAGAGCAAGATTGGACTCAGTGGGTCCCAGGACCGCATCATGCACCAGTGCCATCCTTAGCTTGGTTCCTACGGCCAGATGTTCTTCCTAATGCCAACCACTTAACTCTAGGAGGAGGAGGTTGGTTTTCTCTTCACCCACCACCACTAATGAGATCCACATGTAGGATGCAACAAGGCTACGAAATCCCAAGGGAGGGGTTTTACACAAGCAGGTGAGGAGATTAGGGTACAAGAGGAGATAGGGCAGAACAAATTGTTGTTGTGAAGGAGTTACATAGCCCCTCTCGTTTAGGAGAGAGAGAGAGAGAGAGAGAGAGAGAGAGAGAGAGAAATGAAGTGGAGTTGAGAAGTGTTGATGTATGTGGCACCTGAAGATATGATGAGATTGGAATTGAATGGAGACTGAGGAGTGTGGAGGGGTGGGAGGGGTTTTGTAAGAGTGCATGGAGTGGGGGAGGTAGGTAATGTCTGTAAGGATTGAGTAGGGATGATGGGATGAAGTGTAGGAAATGGTGGTGGGGATAGGCCCTAATCCATGATTTGGGGAGGGAGAGGATTGGAAAAAGGGAGCAAGATAGAAATGAGGATACAGAGGTGGGCGACAGGAGATGAGGAGAGAAAGTCAGGACCTGTGGACGAGGAGAGATAATTCGGTGGTCCAGTGTGGGAATGGGGTTCTGGCTAGTAAGAAAGGAAAGGTATTAAGAGGGAGGGCTATGAGTAGGAGAGAAGTTGGGGAGGGGGAGAGCAAATGATACAAGGAAGAAATTGAATGGGTAGCCAATTTAGCACATATGTATATATACACTCACACCCTGCTTTCAGAAATACATATACACATATACACACACACATTTGCATATTTATATATATATATATACACACACACACACACACATATATATATATATATATATATATATATATATACATATATATATATTGTTATATTTCGGAATGGTCATTTTGCCAGTTTAGCCAATAAAAACACACACACTATATATTTGGTGTTATTTTGCTTCAGTGTTATTTATTTTTTACATTAATCTTAATCTTATTTCAGCCAGAGTTCTTTCGTCACACTCCTGTGACCGCATCAGTGGTCCTTTGTTTTCTTCTTTCTTATTTGTGTGTCTCTCCTTACTAACCATCAGCCATTTTGTATTTCTATTGTATGTCTTCATTTGCGCATGCTTATATCTCTATGTGCGTCTATGTTTATTTAGTGTGTGGGGGGGGGGAATGCCTGTAATATTTGTATCTTCTGTTTATATACGTTCATGTAATTTGCTTTTGTTTTTGATTTTGTTTATTCTTTTTTTTTTAAATTTTATTTTGTTCATGTTTACATGAACAAAATATTGGCTAAACTGGCAAAATGACCATTCCGAAATACAACAATGTCTGTTTCAACACACGACTTCACATAAAAAATCTTGCACAACAAATATATAAACGTTATTATATATATATATATATATATATATATATATATATATATATATATATATATATATATATATACATACTTATATATATATATACACATTCTCTATTCTGTCCTTTCCTGTTCGAAGATGGTAATGATTGCAATTTGGGACAGATTTAGCTGCTGTATCTAGCAAACAGAGCTACCATATAGAGATCCCCTCAATGGCATAACCCAGCTAATATAGACAAGTGCGTGTGTGTGTGTGAGAGAGAGAGAGAGGGGGCTTGAATGCACCTACATGCAAAAAGTTACCAGTTGATACTCTGAGTGTTGGGATTTCAGTATAATTTCTGCTAATAATAATAATAATTATACATTTGTGAGGAAGTAGTAACATAGGAATAATTATATTTAATAAGCACTTAAGAAGTCAACTATATATACATATATAGATATATATATATATATATATATATAATATATATATATATATATATATATATATAAGAATTAGACCAAGTCACAACATATCAAGTAAATATGGACAAATAAACTGAATAAACAGGACCGTTTAACTGTTCCATGTTCTATGCATAGAGACATATATAGTCTGTTCATGAAAACAAAAATATCTTCAATTTGAGTAAAGATCCAATACTAAATTAGGAGATAATAAAATATGTTATAAAAGGGAGATAGGATGGTGTCAGTATGAAGAACAGAGATTTTATCATTCTAAAAGACTGCAAGAGATATAAGGAATCATCATTCTATGATGCTACATGAGAAAGAGGAGTTACCATTCTACACTGTTACATAAATACATCATTCTAAGATGCTACATGGAAGGTGAGCAAATATGACTAACCCTTGAGTAGGAATAAATGTTACTGTTGGCTGCTCTGTTGAGAGGAGCAGGTTTTATTAAAAGCTGCTGAATAAAAGGAAGCAGATTTTCATTCCAAGATCGGTCCTACATGAGACAGGAAAAAGGGGTAGGAAAGAATAAAATGTTTTGCTTTATATAAACACTCTGATGCACTTTTCAAGTGAGAATTAAATGTAATAAGACTGAAATCCAAGAGGCTGGGTGGTTGAGTGCTTAACTTGCTCCAGTTAACAGATTAACAATTCCACTTTACAGTGAAGTGAGTAACTTTATGAAGGGAAAGAACAAAATATCTATGACTAAAATACAGGGAAAATTATTGAATTTGAAGATCCATCAAACTCATGTTTATAAAGAGAAAATGAATTTTGCATGGTGCATGCATGTTGTTGTAGTATGATGAAGTATGTGTTTAACTGTGTGAAATATGTAAGGTATGATATGTGTGTCTGAGTAAAAAAAAGGGCAAGGTATGGGTGTTTTCAAATAGAGTGTGAGGTTGTGACACGTCATTCCTTGCAGTTGTGTGTTGTAAAACAAGGTACAAGCTATGACATATGTTTATGTGTAAGGTCAAGTAATAGCCCCCACTCTCTCCCTCTCTTCTTTTACACACACACACACATACACACATCTGTACATCTGAAATATCTGTGCATTAATCTATTTAAACAAAAATAAACTGTGATCAGAACTCTATGAAATGCGTAAGTCCTCATCTTTATACAGCAACTTTCTATTTATCAATTAATTAACTTTAAAATTAAGGACAATCTACAAAGAGTTTTAAGCCCTAATGACAACACTAATCTCTGCAGCATTTCACTTAACCAACTTTCATTAAATTTTAATCAAGCTCCCAATATTCCAACACAGAGTCCAATTCTACCCAACAATCATCTGGTTAGCTCAGTTATTATAGAACCAAATGTTCAGCAGTGATTCAGTTTCTCCATGAGACAGAAATTTTATTCGTTAATATTCTTCTAGATTTCTAAAGTTTCTTCAACATTCTCGCACCAGACTGAGAGAACTTACAAGGAATTCTGGAATCAAAAAACAAACCATAAAAGAATTCTAAAACCCAACCCTTGTGTTCCCAGAATCATACAAAATTTAAATAAGCTAAGAAGACAGGATTTAGTGTTTTTATAAAAAATAACTTTTAAATATTAGTGTATTCTTTTTAGTCTTGTAAATTTAGATGTTTGTAAATAGGTTTTGAATAGTTGACTTATAACCAACTACACATAGTATTTAATAGGAACCACACAGGCAACAAATAGTTATTTTAAACTAGATTCTTCACCAACCCAAATACAATTTCACAAATTCTGGGAGAGTGACAGGGTTGTCTACAAAAAATCCAGTAAGGATACAAAAATTAGCTTGTCTGTGTCATGAAAACAAATATCTAAAATGTCTAACTTTTGTTTCTCTTGTTTGGCATCACCAAACCTTCGTTTCATAGAACATAACACCAGTTTTATTTGTCATATAACAAACTGTGCTTGCACCCACTGTTATGTTAATTATTGAAAAGTTAATTTCTGTGATTGGAGGATAATCATTACAGTCTAGATACTGGCCAAAATATTTTATTGAACTAATTCTTACCAAAGTAAACCCATTTGGGGCCCTTTAAATGACCCTTGCCTAAATAAACCACCAACAATGGTCAAATTGATCCCTGCTAATATAGATAACCTCCAGCATCTTTAAAATGACCTTTGCCAAACAATACAGATCACTGTTAGACACTTCAAACTGACCACTGACAAAACACATCCCTACAAGTTATGAGAAACTGATCCTTACCTATACAAACCCTCATTGCTGTTCTTAAAGTGACCCCTGCTAATAGAGACCACAAATATTGTTCCTGACAATACATATTGTCACTAGTCACTCCAAACTGGGCCCTGTTAATACAAACTACTACTACTACTATATTCTTAAACTGGCCCCTACCAATACAGACTACCATAGTGTCCTAATATCTACAACTACAGTTCATCATCACTATTGTCAAACTGACCCCTCTATCAGATACTACAGATAACCATTAAGTACCTCAAATTTTCAGTGAATACTATTTATCCCCCAAAGATTACAACCACTTTTAATTCTTGCCTTGAACCCTCATCCCTTAGCAGAGTCATTGGGGTGATGTTGTAACACACAGCATGTCTTGATTCTCCTTTTTGCACTGCAACACACCAACAACCCCTTATTTTACCTTTCTCTGAATTAACCAAATAAAGTACTTTGTTTAAGGTTTTGCATTATGTCATGTGCCCCAATTAGCTGAGCTGATAATACAGGTACCTCTTCAATTTCATTATTGACTGGTTGACATTTATGTTGGACTAAAGAACTCTTGTTCTGGCTGACAAGTCATGCAGATATCAACCTGTCCACAATATCTTTGGCCTTCACAAGCCCTCTCTGACCAGCAAGATTAATGCCTTAGTAGTAATGGGAAAACAAATTTAGCATTTGATGAAAATAAATATTGTCTTCTATATACATTAGATACATTATGTATAAAATATTCCTTAAACGATGACTGCATTAAAACAAGTTTCTCTTTTCACCTCCCCCCCCTCTCACACACACACAAACACACACAACCAGTTCCACTGACAGGAAAGAGTTTGTTGGAATGTGTACAATTCAGTAGCAGAGATCCTTTCTGCAGAGACCATCTTATCAGTGACAAAAATATGTCTTTTCTCACGGATAAATCTCAAAGAAATCACGAGAAGCTTTTGTTGTTGTTGCAGTTGTTTAGCTCCAAAGTCTACCCTGATTGAGCAGACCTATGACCAAAGGCCTTCCAGCCATGACTATCCTGTCTTTAAATAATCTATGACTACACTACCCATGTCATTTCTATTATTTTTAAGACATTTGGGTGTGATTTGAAGGAGATTTTAGCTGCTATTTCTAGCAGTCAGAGCAAGCATGTAGAAGCTGAAAACCACAACAAATATTTATCACAGCTAATTCTGGCAATGGGTTGGTGATGTCCCATCTGATGAATGACAAACATAATGAATAAAATGATAACTGAACAAAATCACACAAATTCATTATAACCAAATAATTAATGTATGTATTGTTATTGCTATTACTGTCGTTGTCGTTGCTATAACAATTACAACTCCACTGTAATTATTTACACATTAATCAATGTAAATTTGTAAATTAATAAATCTATATTAATAGTTAACAACAACAACGTCTGCTAAAGAGACTGGACATATTGTCTCTCAAAAATATAAATATCTTTTATATTAGTTCCACTAAAATTAAGTAAACAGACAAACAAGAATGGGACCCTACCATACTCTGGAATCCCCTACGTTTAGCTATTAGTCCCACACACACATACACACATTGACTGGAGAGCTTAGCTAGTTTATATCACTAAAGTTACTAATAATTTAATTAAGTTACAAATATAGCTGTAAAAGAATATAAACTTATACAGAAAATGTTGATCGGTTAATTAAATCACATTAATTATAATTTCACTTAAAACCTTCAAGTCTAAAATTAAAACTATTACTTTTTAAATAAGCTCCCCACTCAAATTGAGAAAAATGATATTAACTCATGAAAAGAAAATTATTTGGAAAATGAAATAATTTTTGTTCCATTAAATTCAAGTTGTATAATGTTTATGGATGTAAAAGTGTGTGTGAGTGGGAGAAATGTTCATTAGAATCTCCTTAATCAGTTTTTAATTCCGTGTGTGCATGTTTAAAGACAGCATCAGCAAACTGGACGAAAAGGCGGTCCATGTAGTTTGCATGGCGTGGAAAGATGCCTTCCATAAATCCAATATGACCACCATGGGAAGTTATGACGAAGGCAACGTTTTTATTTTCTTTCGCCTGCGCAACTGGAATTGCTGAAAAACGCAAAGGAATATCATTTTAGTAATTGCACAAAATAAAACAGAGAAACCATGGATGAGTTAAAACATAAACACTATGAGTTTTAGCAATTGTGCAATCATGGAGGAAAAAACCGTAGGAATTTAGAAATGTTGAAACATAATCAGTTTCAAAAATTACTTCAAATAGAAAGAGAAAAAAACTGGATAATGCATTTGTATACAAACAATCACTTTTGGTAATAATAAGATTTTCTATGACTGAAGCTAACTGCTAAGATTTTCAAAGCAAAATACTGTTAGACATTATAAGTGCAAATCAGAGCCTTTGACATCTAAAATTGCTTTATGTCTTGCAGTTTCTTTGGAATGTTGTCATATTAAGAACTGGAAGTAGTAAAAGATTTAGTAAACAATAAATTTCTTTAGTATTTCAATCTGTAGAAGCTGTAATCTGAGACTCGTAAGTAAACTGTAAACAACATCCAAAACTGTTTATGATGACAAACACAAGGATGCAGTGTGTATGAAGTTTATATGAGCTGTGATGTTAGAATGGTGAGATGAACTCTTGATAAGGATGCAGTGTGTATGAGCTGTGATGTTAGAATCATGAGATGAACTCTTGATAAATGGGAGACATCTTGTTGCCCAAACAAACAGGCAGTGCAGCAAGGATGTTTCAGCAGTGATATTAAAATCACATCATCCTCATCATCATCATCACCATTATCATTTTAACGTCCACTTTTCTATACTTGCATGGGTCAGACAAAGTTTGTTGAGGCAGATTTCTACGGCCAGGTACCCTACCAGCTGCCAACATTATTTCTAAGCAAGGTAATATTTCCCCAAGGTCAGCATTTCTTTGCAGAATATTGGAAATGAATGACATTCATTTACAACAATCAGATGGTGTCAAGACAAAGGCACACACATACTTACATACATATGCACACATGCACGCACACACACACACACAAACACATACATACATACACACATGTGCACATACATACACACATGTGCACATACATACATACATACATACATACATGCATGCATGCATATACAATGGACTTTTTTCAGTTACCATCTATCAACTTTTTTCATAAGGCTTTGGTTAACCCAGGGCTATAGAAGAAGGCACTTGCCCAAGGTCCCACAGTGGGGTTGAATCTGAAACCATGTGTTGGGAAGCAAATATCTTAACCACACAACCACTCCTGTGCCTACAGTACATGAGTACCAAAAATAGAAATGCTACTGTTTTTCTCAAGGCCTTCATCAGAAATGATAGAAACTTATTTACTACAGAAACAATAGTTATTTGGTATCTATAGACAAACATTATCAATTGCCATGAATTTCCCAACAGTCACCAAGTCAGCATGTGATTTTAGCAAGAGATATTAAACTTCAAGTGATTCTAATATCACAGCCCAAACATCATTGAACATTGAATGTCCCAGTTTATGTTGTCATAACTATTTTGAGATTGTTGATAATTTTTTATCTGTTCAAATTCAGAATGCTGTTGAAACTAAGGTTTTAAGATAAATATATTATTCTTCAGTTTCACATTGTGAAGTGGTGGCCATTATTGATACCTTATTTTTATGCAGTGATAACTCAGAATAGAACAATGTATATAATTAAAGAATATATGACAGTGTCGTGGTGTACTAAATAAATGTGGAATGTTGCCAAAATGTACAGCAATCACCTTGAAATATGCAGAAATCACCCTCATTATGGGCCAGAATGAAATGTCACTTCTAAAACTATGTAAAGTTTAGTTGAGTCTATTTCTTTCTCATTTTTTTTTTTTTCATTTTTAACAAATAACATACAATTACGAATAATTTATTTCACATTTGCTTGCAAATGTAAAATTACTAAGTTCTACAAAAACAAAAGAATAGAAAACATGTTTTAGGAGCTAATGGCCTTTATCTTGTTATTTTGGGTCATGTGTTGGCTAATTATTTTGTGAGAACAGAATGAGGCCATCATGATTAACTTGATGCAAACAAACCTAACATGTAACAAAGGTATCAAAAATTTGGCAACTGCTTAAAATTAGACCATTGATCTGTGGCACACATTTTGCTATTAATGTTTCAATGCCTGACACAATATTGTATTTTTATTTTAGAACTGAGCAAATGACATCAAAGAGAAGTTTGGTAGATGAACCTGACCATAACTCTAAACAGAAAGAAATGAAAAGCATTTTGAACTTTTTCAAGAGTAACATAATCCCACAGTCCTCATAAGTTAGATGCAGAGACTGAAATGAATTCATCAGAAACCAAGAACTCAATAGGAAATGAACGAGATGAAATCAGTCATAGAGCATCTACCTGATGATGTAAATGTAAGAGCAAAAAACAACAGATACACATGTTACAATGAAATATCTAAGGATCCTCTTGTCAATCACAAGGAAAGCACTCATCCAAACTGCTCCAACCTTTAGAATGTCATCTTCGCTGTATGTGGCCAAGCATTATCCTGATGGAAGAACACCTTCCATCTTAAAACCAAAGATGGTCGTTTTTCTTCTAGTGCTGACTGAAGCCATGCAACCTGCTCACAGTAGATCCCCTTTGTTATCATTTGGTTTGGGTTTAAAAGTTCAAAGTGGACTAAACCTTTCACATCCCACCAAACAGAAAACAACACCCTATGTGGGTGAAGACCTTCTTTAGCCTGGGGTGTCAGTGTTTCCCCTTTCCCTACCCACTGTCTTGGGCACTTGACATATTTATAGAGAACCCATTTCTCATCACCAGTCACTATTCAGTCCCAAAAAGGTTCATTCATGAGACATGACACTAAAGAAGAGCACACATTCATTCTCTGTGAGTGTGGTTAGACTCGGAGAGATTGTGAGGAAGCCATTGACTCAATTTGCTGACTTTTTGATGGCATGCAGGTGTTGATGAATGGTTGAATGACCAAATCCAAGCTTCTCTGCTAGTTCCTCAACAGTTATGATGGGATTTTGTTCCACCAGGGTTTGCAGGACATCCTCATTGAGCTCTACAGATCTTCCATTAGCTGTATGCAGCTAATGGTAAGATTAGTGGGGGATAAGGATAAAGTAGTTGAGAAAAATTTTTCTTACCATGATATGGAGAAAAAGGATCATCAGCGGCATTTAGACAGAGTAGTGGTATCTTAATGAGATGAAGCTTGTCATTGAGGCAGGCGTCTCGATAATATTTTTCCCAAGTACCATAACCAAAGAGTTTAGCAGTGAATCTGTCATCAAATTCTTTTATAGTCTGGCTCTGGAATCAGTGAGATCAATAAGAAATGCTCAAATACATGTTAGGATTTTAAAATATGTAGAACTGGGTGCAATAATTAAAAAATGATTAAGAGTAAAAAAAAATATAGACCTGTGACAAATAGAATGTTTGCAATGATAGTTCACTGAGGATTTTAAAATAGTAGAACTGGGTGTGCAATAATTAAAAAATGATTAAGAGTAAAAAAAAATATAGACCTGTGACAAATAGAATGTTTGCAATGATAGTTCACTGAGCCTGGTACTTAATTTACTCTGTATTGCTAATTATATGCTGAATTTGTTGATGTATCTCGACAGAGGAGCATGTCATAATAATATTGACAAGCAGGACCCGTGAATATTTCACAAAATTATTGGTAAACCTGTTGGGTTATTTCTGAAAACTTTATCAAAAGAACCTGAAAGCATAGCCTGTGTTGTGTCTGTATGGAAAGATAGTCACTCATCAGTTACCCATTGAAAAGTGAAAGAAATTGGAATGTGATGATCACTTAATGCACTTTATATACTTTATGCACAATTTTATAGACTTAATACACAGCACTCATCAAATAAATATTCACTCTTATTTTTCCATTTCCCCCATAAACAAACAAAATATCCCATACATATGATACAACCTTGAGCTGAATTGCATATATCTGCCACTTAAATAAGCATGAATATTTCACAGAATTGCACAAATGCGCAAGTGTTAAGTGATGGGTGATGTATAAAAAAAACAGCTCAATTATTATTTAAAATACACTTTTCACTATCCATGCACAACCACCACCTCCAACACCACCACCACCACCACCACCATCTCCCTTTCCTCCTGTCTCCTCCTTTCTCTGCCTTTCTTTTTATCGCTCCGTCTTTTCTCTCCCTCTTTCTGTGTCACACTTCACCTTTTTCTCCTTTTTCTTTCTCCTCTATTTCCTTTCAGCTAATCACTTGAAAGCATTACAATTACATTCCCTCCACCCCACATCATGGACACTTCTCTCTCTCTCTTTTCTTTCTATTTCTTTTTCTCTAATCACATGAAAGTGTTTCCAATGTAATGTAATGACAAGCAGAGTTATTCTAAGATAGTATTAGATATATTTTTATGCAATTTAAATAAAAATAGCAGAACAAAGATTTTTCAACAAGGATGGCTTTAACATTTGGAGAAAAAGCAGAGGATAAAATGAAAGCAAACAAAGCCAAGCCACAAAGATTCTGTGGTGAGGGTCAATCTTTTATAAATGGAATGTCCTCTTGTTAACAGAGAGTTGGGAAAACAAGAACCACTGAGCTGAGTATTGCACTGTACTGTGGCCATGGGAATATTTCTCACCAAAAAAGGCCTGGCATTTAGGAGTAGTGGAGTGACTGTAGGATTTAAGCACAATTTTTAGGAATTATAGAACTTATTGCTCAATTTGATCCATTTCTGATGGCTCACTTGAAAGCGTTTTGCAATCTCAGAAGCATTAAGTAATCATACTTATCACCTATCATCTACAAAGGAATCATTTTAATGGCAAAATATATTAATCATGTGAAGTATATTTGCCACCTAAATGTGGCTAACCACTAAGGGTGGATGCTACTGTAGCTGTAGCCCCAGAACATCTTCTCCAGCTGGCTATTAACACACTTTCTGTGCCCTATCAGTATTTGCAAAGGGAAGCCATCCTTCCCATCGTTGACCTGACGTGATACGCACTGACCCGACTTTCTGGATATTTACCTGTCGTCAGCACACGACAATCACTGGTCTTCGATGCAAAGGGGTCCCAATGCAAATACATATATCCTTTTTCCAGTGACAAAAAGTCACTGATCTCGATAAAGTCTAAACAAGCAATAATAAATCTCTGAACAAGGTATAGACAGTAGCTGCACGACAATGTGAAGTATATGTCAGTGTCATAACTGTTGTAATAGAAAAACTTTTAAAAAAGAACATTTATTGAACTAAGTTTCAAGCAAACAAACTAAAGAGACTGAGATCTAAAAATTTAAAACAATAACAAAGCAAAATAATTTTACAATTATCTAGAAATAAAAAATTCTTAAGCAGAAAGTGAAACCAAAGAAACAAATTCCAAATTTTGTTACAATATAATTTCTACAATTATATATATCTTTTTGCTTTACCTTTATTGTTTTTGTTATGTTTCCAAACTGGAATCTAAATTTTTCTAGAATCACACATTTACTTTCACTTACAAGAGAATGAAAATAAGAAATGTAAGAACAAACAGTCCATATTTTGGTTGGAGTGCTTTCCAGTAAAAATGATAGGAGATAGTAAAAAAGAAATATAATTATCATCTTAAATTTACTAATGAACTAGTTTCACTAATTTGTCTTTATGATCACTAACTTATGTATTATGGAATGCAAAAATAAGTACAGCAAAATGTGCAACAATGTTTGTCAAAGAGAACAAAGTAAAGTTTTAAGAACTTACAACATACCTTCATTACGTAGTCCATATCAAAATGATGCTCAATAACTCTGTTCCTTCGAAGAAAGAAAGAAAAAAACACGTTTATATCTACTCACCTGCCACTTTTCAGACAAAATGTGGAAGGTAGACAGAGAAGTATGTAGACAGGTATACTGAATTCTAAGAGGGAGAGAAAAACTGAGTATGCAAGGCATCAGATGTAGAGTGCAAGAGAGAAGACTGTGTTGATACGGTCATGTGGTAATGTGTATGAATGCAGACAGTCGCATCAAGAGGTGCAACTGTAGAGGGAACATGTGGCAGAGGTAGAGGAGTAGGAGGACGTGACAGTGGAGACAAGGACAAAGTGGATAAAAAAAAAAATTAAAAAAGGATCTACACAGAGGAGATGACAGGGGACCAAGACTCCTGATGGTTCACTGTGCTTGAGAAACCATGCCAAGTCAAGTACAAGTGAGATTGTCACCTGCATCCTTCTCCATCTGAGCATTCCTAATCTTACAGGCTTGTGGCTGCTGGTCTCATAAAAAAAACACCCATACTGGTGCAACATAAGCACACCCATGCCAGTGCTATATAAAAGCACTCAGTACACTCTGTAAAGTGGTTGGCATTAGGAAGGGCCTTCATGGAGCCTGGGCAGCTCTTGTCACACTGTCCAACCCATGCCAGCATGGAAAGTGGACATTTAAACGATGATGGTAATAATTATGCTACAGACTTGGGGAGGGGATGAGAAAATGAAGCAGTTGATTATATTATAACAACCCCAATATCAACTGGTGCTATTTTTTGTTTTTTATTGACCCCCTTCACTGCTCAAAAGGATGATAAACAAAGTAAATTTTGTGATAATTTGAGCTCAAAATGTAAAGTGACATAAATACTATGAAATTTCATCTTCTACCCAACTGATTCCTCCGAACCACAATTCCAATTTATGTAAATAATACGAAATGTGATTAAAACCTATTATTTACTACAGTTAATCCTCAAAAGATGTGAGTACTGAGAAACTGATTTTTCTCAAGGACTCTGAGAAAAATAACTGAATTGATAGGAACCCCTAATATACCTCAACAATGAAATGCTATTGTCTATCTGTTATAGTTCTATATCGTAAGTTTATTCCCAGGTTCTCAAACCTTCAAACTATTATTTATGTCTAAACGTAACCCTTTTGAAACCAATCCTCTGGAAACAAAACTTTCCATTTTAAAAAGTCAAATTAAAATCTTCCATCATAGTTTTATGTCAAAATATTTTGTTATGTTCAAATCCAAAGAAAGAGAATAATTGTGGTTTTATTAATGCTCACCAAATTCATCCTCATTAATTTTTTTAATTGAAACACTATCAGGAAAGAGTTAATAAACACAAACAACAATAATTCTCTTCCTAACATTATGTTTCATTTCAAGGCCATGAGCTGGCAGAATTGTTCGAATGATGGACAAAATGCTTCACAACATTTTGTTCATCTTTATGTTGTGAGTTCAAATTGCACAAAGATCAACTTTGACTTTCATCCTTTTGGGGGTTAATAAAATCAGTACCAGTATGGGGTCGATGTAGTCGACTTCCCTCTCTTTCGAAACTACTGGCCTGGCGCCAAAATTTGAAACCATGTCAGTAATGAGATGAATATTGAATATTAATTCAATATTCTGATGATCTGGGATTTAGTATGAATTAAAGTTGTGGAAGATAATTCAGTGTGTTATTTCTTTTTCACTTTTTTACCCTCATGAGGTCACCAAGCAACTTGCAAGACAAGACCTCTTGATAGAAGATGGATGTGGAATATTGAGGGGGGTGGTTTTGTGTCAGGTGTTGAGCGGCCAAAGTGTAATACAGGGACAGGAACAGATATCTTGCTATAGAGGAGATACATGGCTACCCCAGTAGGAAAAGGACAAGGATGGTAGAGGTGAAGTACCCTCAAGGTACAACAAAGTAGATATAGAGAGAATAGAGACAGAAAATCTAGGATAGCTGGGTGGATAGGTTGATGAGAGTGTGAAAGGAGAATGATAGTGGGTAGCGATGAGGATAGAGGTGAAGAGGTGTGGTCAGTTTAGCGGGTTGAGAAGGTAAAGAAAAATAAGAGTGGGTCAGGAAGAAGATAAGGTGGGGAGAGAGCAACAGTATAATCAAATTAGAGACATGAGAGAAATAAGGAGATGAGTGAAGTTTAATGAGAAGAAAGGATGTAGAGTGAGAGAGGTGAATAGAGCATAAGGGTGGAAATAGTGAGGGCCAAAAGAAGTTAGAGGTTGCATCAATGACAGATATGAGAGGGTTTCAAGGGAAAGGGATGTTTGATGAAAAATAGTGTAATAAGATGATGTTGAGAGAGCAGGAAGAGTATCAAGGGAAGAAGTTAGGAGAAAGATGATGGGTAGCAGAAAAATGGCAATGGAATATGTGCAGTCCTACTCTCAGATAATAACAGGAGTTGGGGAAATAGAAAGGTGAAAAAGGAATGGATGTTATGAAGATGAGTCATGGGATAGATGGGTCTTCTGGGATACTGCAAATCACCAATAATCTCCTCTATGAGACTCAATAACCTGAAGTTGGTCTTCACTATTTCTTCCAAAATCTTCCAGAGTTTTCCTTTTCCACAAATTTTATCCACATTTGGCAATTGATACTTCTTTATGCAGCTGCTTTCATCAATATGCATCACATGAACATACCAGTGCAGTTTTCTCTAGGGTTCACTACATCTGATGCATCTTATGTCCAATTTTTCTCTCAATACATTTTCATTGTGTTGCATGTGCACACTACCACTGCACGTCCAGTGGATCATGCTAGTTTCATTTCATCCTAGTTTTTGCACGTCCTCTGCACTTGCAGCCCATGTTTCACATCATTGTTGCTTGTATGCAAGCATCATGTCATTTATCTTTCACCCTGGGAGAATAAACCTTTTGTTACCAACACAGCTAATACTCTCTAAACTTCTTCTGGATGGTTTGTATTCTAGCAACTTTACTTTCAGAGTATCCTCTTCCACTGCTGCTTAGGTTGCCTAGGTAACAGAAACTATCTACTTCCTTTAAGGATCCTCCTTAGCATTCCAGAAAATCTATTATCATGTGCTCTTAGTGTTTATTGCTGTTGTGCATTTGCCATAAATAAAGTCTACTTTCTCTGATAATCTTCCTGTGATTCCACTGCATCTCTTGTGTCTCCATAGTTTGCACTGGGTATACTATATGGAATTTCTTCTACATATCAAATTGGGCCATTTTCCTGAAGGAATCAGTATACTGTCTGTTTTCCTGCTTACTAGAACTTTGGTCTTTGCTAAGCTAACTTTAAGACCCTTTGATCTCAGATTTTTCTTCCATGCATAGAATATCTTTCCTAATTTTACTATAGACTCACCAATAAAAGTTCCTCTGGGCAACTGGTTTTAAACTCTTTTGTTATAAACTGAAGTACAACAACAAATAGGAGGAGATTGAGGATCTTTAAGCTTCCATATCTACCCTTTTCAGGTTGGCTTGTCTCTCTGGATCCATCTAGCTTTAATTTGAAAGTCACTAACTACCCACATATATTGTCCTCCCCTTTCTGTCACCATGGCCCACCTATTATGGTCCCCACTTGCTTATGTATCTCCCTCTTTGTGGTTCCTACACCTGGGACATCATCCTGCTTCATTCTGTTCTATTCTCTTTCTTGAGCCACTCCTAATCTCCTACCTTTCCCCTCTACATAGAGGTATTCCCCATTATCTGCACCCTAACCCCTGTTCATTACTCACCTTCTTAACCTCTGCCTGTTTGCTCCATCCTCACACTCTTATGAAAACATCCACTCTCTCATCCTACCCCACAACCCAGAAGGAAGGAAGGAAGGAAGGAAGGAATGGATGGGTGGATGGATGGAATGGACAGTGAAACTGGTGGACAGACAGATGGACAGAAAGTCAGACAAAAGTAGAAGTGTAGGTATATATACGAATAAATATAGATATATGGACGGATAAGCATACAGTAAGAAATATATGGATTAATATACATAGATATAGATAAAAAATATAGATAAATATATAGATAGATATAAACACATACATGTGTGTGCATGAGCATACATGCACACACACACACACACACAGATATGTTATATATATATATATATATATATATATATATATATATACATATACATACACGGTAAAAAAGTTTGCACTTACTTATGGACCAAATTAACAAGATTCCTGGCCAAGTATTTGTTGAAAAGGAGATAATTAATTGGTTGTTCTAGAGTTTTTGAAGATTCAAAAGAATCCCAGGCAGCTGATACAGCCATAGCAGCTTGGAAGACAGCATTTTCACCACATTTTGCTAAATAACCAGTCATTATCATCCTAAAAAGATTTAAGAGAAAAAGGACACGAAGACGATTAACAAATAATTTCAAGAAAAGGAAGAAAGTTACAAGAAACAGTTGAGGAGGAGAATGAACGTTGAGTGTTTATGTATTTAATATTTCACTGTTGACAAAAACTCTGAAAGAGTCTCTACATGGTTACCTAACCTGCAAGAAATACCAGCCAAATCTCTCACAAATTATACTCTGTTGTCTTAAAAATGAACACATTGAGATAATGTCATTGACAGAAGCCCACAAAATAATCCACCATCTTTCCAACAACAACTTTGACCGTCTTTTTGAATTCAATACCTCTTTCCCACTCGTGGACATGCTTATAAAATCAAAAGACAGTGACCATGACTATTAGAAACAGTTTTTCACACTCAGAATTGTTTAAACATGAAAGAAACTACCCTGGATCCTTCAAAAGTTTTATGCATTCTAAAATTCACCAACAACCCTTCCCTCACGAGCCTGTGCACCTTTCCTTCTCCATGACTCCCTTAAATATTCATTTTCTCTTTATCTGTTTTATTTTTCATACTTTGTACATACTTCTGGCCTTCACATCTCTCTTCTTTTACTTGACTAATTAATAAGTTTGTTTTCTGTCCCCTTTGAACATTCTTTCACAATTTGTAATGCATCTGAGCATTGTAGACAATAAGATCGTCGTCGTCGTCATCATCATCATCATCATTATTATTATTATTATTATCATCATTATTATTAAGGTGGTGAGCTGGCAGAATCATTAGCACACTGGGAAAAATGATTAGTGGCATTTCGTCCGCTCTTATACTCTATGTTCAAATTCTGTCAAGGTCAACTTTGCCATTCATCCTTTCGGGGTCAATAAATTAAGTAATAGTTGTGTACTGGGTCAATCTAATCGACTGGCCCCCTACCTCCAAATTTCAGGCTTTGTGCCTATAGCAGAAAGTATTATTATTATTATTATTATTAGAAATGCTGCTAGTAACTGAGCTGAACACTCTCTTGCCCCTGGAACGGTTAAATGTTGACTTCTAATATAAACACACAGTCAAAAATTCTCGTAGCAGCAAACAGCTAAACATATCCACCCAAGTACGACATGGGTACTTTATTTCAATGTAAAACTGAGTGGCAAGATTTGAATTCATAAGGTAAATATGCAGAATAGAAGTCCCACAATGTTCCTCAAATTTTATTATTCCAGAAAAGAAAATATCATTCCAGAAAAGAAAATACTCTAAAAATTTGATCAAAAATTTTTTTTAAATGAAATCTATATATACTGGCTAGAAATAGCAGCTAAAATCTTTCTCAAAGCACATCATACTGTCAGTGAGAATACATTAAATGATGTAATTTCTAGGTGTTGTATCCTTAAAAATAACATGGGACAGTCAGAATGTCACTGAACATATATCTAAACAGTAAGTACACATGTTCTATACACAGACAGACACACATAGGCCAATGATCTAAACACATGATTATTGGTCAATCTACTAGATAGAGTAAGTAAAATGGCAAAATTCTGTAAAATAAACCCTACCCTGTCATCCTTAAAAAAGAAAATGGAGTCCTAGATTAACAAAAATAAAAAAAAAAAAAGATGCCACTTCAATGCCTTTAGTCACAGATTTGTTCCAGAAGAGAAGATAAGTAAATAATGACAAATACAAACTATGCAATCAATTCACAACTTACCCACCAAGGGAGATTCCTACCCCAAATAATGGTGCTTCTGGGTAACAATTTTTCACATGATTTACAACAGTCTCTAAGTCTTCTGTATCAGTGGCACAATATGTTCTTGGTGTCTGCAAAAGTGACAAAATGTCATAAATCGTAGCTCAGATGCAAATAGAAATCAACAAACAAAAACCTTAATGTTTGAATTACATTTTCTGTCCGTCGAGTTCTGGGAGAAAATGAACAGGAAACACCAGGATGTTTGAAATAATATAATGGAACAAACATCACAAGGAATTCATTCATAAAGTCTCAGTTTCAAGGTTTCCAAACTAAAGTTCACACCTATTATATATATATTTGAATTAATGGTTGCTCATGTTGGAGTTGGGGGGGGGGAGGTGTATACATACATATATATATATATATATATATATACCTCTCTCTCTGTCTCTCTCTCTTTCTCTTTTGCCCCTGTCAACAGATTGTTACTACTATGCTGCTAGCATCCCTGTAACCTCCCTATATCATGCACCCCCACCCTTCAATCCTTACAGATGTTGCCTACCTCCCTCTTCACTCTCCCCGCCTCTTCCCCCCCCCCCTCTTGCAAATCCCTTCCACTCCATCTTCTCCTGCTACCTGAGGAACCACCTGGTCACCACATCACCATTGTCTATCTTCTTGCAGATACCTCGAATCCATTCTCATGCTCCTTCCTCAATGTGAACAGCCATGCTCCCTCCTCTACTCTAACCTCTTCCCTCATACCTGAACCCCTGTCAAACATACAAAGGCAACATCATCCCTCTCTGGAGTTTGTTGCATTGTGTGTTTACATGGTGATTTGAATAGTGTCACTGGCATAAAAAATGCACTGAGCCTGACTATCACCTTACCATGAACACATTTTGCAAACCTCAATAACTGAGATAATCCCAAATGGGATTAAATCTGAAGCTGCAGTTTTTTTCTGTCTTCGGTTTCTTTTCCTTTTTACTGATGTGAATATCAGCATTACATTATTTATATATATATAGTACACAAGGTTAAACCATTCCTATTTTGGAAATCATTCTTTGACTAAAATTCCAACACAATTTCCCATTAAAATTCCTTCTCTCAGATTTTAAATTCTTTTCAATTCCTCCCCTAGGTGCCAAGTGCCTCTGATTTGAGAATTGCTAATGTAGGGTAAAACTATACATCCAATATATTCATTTCCCTCCAGAATCTTCCAGAGACAATAACCACGACTCACTATCGTGTACTACTACATTTTTTACACATAAAATTTGTCTTTTCAAAGTTGAAAGTCTTTGTTATCAACAGAGTTAACCACTTCTACGTACCCCTTACCAAACAGAAACAATCTAATTACATCTACAGAACATCTAAATAACAGTTCTATATAACAGTCCAAAAACTATATTTCATTGGTATCACTACCTGTTAATTATTCTTGTACTTCTAATGTTCCAGATTTCACTGTACATATTGTTTACTCTTGCACATCTATCCTTTTTGAAGTCCTTCTTCTTTCATAATAGGCTAGAGATCTCACTATTCCTATTGTAAACTGCTGTGCATATATCATATCTCAAGTCCAAGGTCTTTGTCAGTCGACCAGGCAGGACCTGCCACTAAACCATTTCTGTACATTTATTACATCTGAAGATTAGTTTCTTGGTCAGTCTGCCAGAGAGCTGAGATAACTGTTTATCTTCTAAATCAAATAATGATATACAGGTCTTGCTGGCAGTGTTGATGTCAGGAAAAAGTTGTGAGCACAATGTGTTCACAGCTTGTCTCATGGCAAATTAATAAAATAATGAGATAAAAGACATAATTGTAGTTTTGCCAACTTCATGGTTGTGTAACTGAATATTTCTAGATTACATTAGAACTAATGGAATACATAATTATTTCATAATGAATTGATATAAGAGCATTTCATCATATATTATTCAAGCCAAAATAAAAGATTTCACACATATAAACTTAGTAATTCTCTAAATGAAATTATTGATGCATTTTCCGAGGAAAATTCGATGTTCTTAACATATCAAGGAAGAATAATATTGATCTCTGATCTAAAGACCAATAATTGATTTATTGTTGTGTAGTGTTAGGTCAGCTCTGATCAAGTAAACCTATAGCCAAACAACTTACAGATGTAACCTATTATTGCAGATAGGTATGTCTCTGCATAACTCAAAGGCATACTGCACATTCCAAAGTGCAAGTGATATTGTTGTGTAACCCAAGTCAGCACTTGTCAAGTGGACCTGTGGGATATCAGGTATTGACTGATTGACCCCAGTATAAATAATCTACAAATCAATTATTCCGAATATACTTTAGCTGAGAACTGCAGGGTGCACTTTGACATGCATTAGTGTTGGTGTTTGTGTGGAACATTTTAAAAGTAAAAAGATTTTTGTCTCAGGTACATTGGTATCAAAAAGACCAAAATCTAACATTTTGTTTAGCCATGCTGACGACCAGTTTTAGTTTTCTCAAGCATTAAATTCAGAGAGAATAAACCTGCTAAATAACCATAATGATTATAGCATACTTACTAAAAGCTTATCTTCATTTGCACTCGTTCCTCTATAATTAAATACAACTGACCTGCAATTAGAAAAAGTTTGGTAGCATAATTGCAAAAATAGGAAATATGTTGAAAGCTATTTATTTGTGACTTTGTATGTTTGTACACTTTAATAAGCTTCAAGAAGCTGGTTTTAATAAAACACATCCACCTCATAATCCATTATCTATACTGTTCAGCATTTTCACTCAATGATCTTGTTTTTAAATTTTAAATAACTCTAGAGAGAGCTTTTGACTACAAATAAAATCAATACAGATATATATTCATCTTATAACTCAGCAACTTAGTACATAATTTAGAATTATATCATCATGGCCATATTAAATAAAAGAATAGTTGTGACAGGAACATCTTTGATAATGGATCAGTTGAACCAAAGTTGACCAAGAACTAAACAACAATATTCATAACATACTTGATTAGAATTAGTTTCATTAAAAAAAATATGTTAATGATGTTAGAAAGGTCAAAAGAACTCACCTATATCCTAAAATAGATGATTGTTGTACTATATGAAGTGCATAAGTTTCTCGACTATTTCCTGTGAAAAGACAATATATATATGTATATATATATAGCTATTCGTTGACATATTTTCTCACTTTCTAAGGGTAATTTACTCAATGTTTCTGCTGTTCTAACCGTGAATCTACATTCAAAAATAAATTATCATCATATTTGTATCTTTATATCTATATATGTGTATATATAATTTATCAATATAGGGTAGCAAAAAAAATTCAAGAAAAATTAAAGAAAATTTTCTGCAACCAGCGGTCAAGTGAGAAAATAGAAATAGTCACAGACTATATAATATATTCAACAAAATATTAAGGAAAGACCCTTACAGGTCAACGTTTTTATTTCTCCTTTAGCTTTCAGAATTACTACTATTTTTGCGGTTTGAGTTTTGGCTGCTCTTTTCAAGTGAGTCGAATGACCTGTAAGTGTCTTTCCTTAATATTTTGTTGAATATATTATATAGTATGCGTATATATATATGTGTGTGTATATATATATATACATACATATATATATATATATATATATATATATATATATATATATATATATATATATATATATATCATCATCATCATCATCATCGTTTAGCGTCCGCTTTCCATGCTGGCATGGGTTGGACGGTGCAACTGGGGTCTGGGAAGCCAGAAGGCTGCACCAGGCCCAGTCTGATCATATATATATATATTATATATATATATATATATATATTTGTATGTATGTGTGTGTGCGTGTGTGTGAGAGAGAGAGAGTGTATAAATAATCTGAAACAAACAGTAGTTGGCTTCTAAGACTATTTTTTTAATGACTTCTTTATTCATAAACATAACGGAAGACATAGCTGTACAGTTAAGACATTTTCTACTCAGCTACGTGGTTGTCCTACATGAATTTGTTAGGTTGTGTGAAGAGCAGTTTGTTAACATCAAGAGAGAGTAAGAGAATTTATCAATAGAGCAATAACTGGGTAGAGAGAATAGTGCCCTACTATATGAGCCGCCGACCACTGCCAGCAACACACTGACTGGTCAGCTCGATTTTTCAATAATAACGAGATTCATGGTTGAATCCCTGTGTGTGAGGGGTTACTTTTTTTATGGGGTCAAATGGCTGCCGGTTTAATGAGCTGAAATGCTAACCAAAATGACATGAGGTCAAATGTAACACCAATCATGTAGAGCCAAGATAACTAAGTGGATAGTGATGGATAAGATGACTAAGGTACTGAACTACCTGCCCGTAGGTTGTGAGTTCAAACATGATGGTCGTTTAGAATCACCATTACACTACAACACTGAGTTCTGATTGTAGTTCTTTTTATTTCTGTATTTCTAGAGAAAAACATTGTATTCTAGATGCAATAATATGGAATGATCAAATTCTTCTGAATGAGAGAAACACATGATGGGTTTTCACACAATTACTCTCCATCAAATTCCATCCATAAAGCATTGATCTACCTAAACTATAGGAAAGGACATTTGCCCAAGGGGCTTCTTTTTTCCTGCTTATTTTTGTAACTCAAATGTTCACACACACACACACACACATCAGAGAGAAAGACAGACAGACAGGTGAAGGGGGATTTTAAAATCATTTTCACACCAGTTAAAATTTCTTATTTGACTTGTTTAGTTAAACAGCAAATTAAGATATTAAAAGAAATATTGACTCCCTATTTTGTGTGCTAGTAATAACTTATTCTATGCAGGAACGATATTAACAATGGTGGGACTACAGTTGAAATACCACCATCATTGTTAATGTATTTATTTTATCAATTATTTAGTTTCTTTACCCAGGTGTAATAATGTTTTTATCCTCTTAAAATATTTACCACTTCATTTTGTACACTAATCAAATTAGTTCATACATTAGTTTGCCTTACATATCAATAAACATATCACATTCTGCACACTTCTAGCACTTTTACAACTTTAAAGCAAAAAATAACAAATTTTATATATATATATATATATATATATATATATATATACGAAGGGGTGAAGGGGTACTGAAAAGATCCTGGCGTTAAGGGTATCATGAAAGGCCTGATTGGAGGCCCAACCTTCCAAGTTCTTTTACAGGGTTTAGAAAATTGAAGGGCTGCTGTAATAAGTGTGTGAAGCAGAGAGGAGGAAGGTATTGCAGAAAAACATAATTAACTGATCCTCCTGTATTTTCTTTGAGCCAAAGCCAGGAACTTTTCAGCCTGATCCCTCATATGTTTGTATATATAAATTTATATAAATAAGGATAAGATCGTTTTTTTTTAAATACCGATCATATCAAGTGGCTAGAGATAGCAGTCAAAACTTGACTCTAAAACCACATCAGATATTCATACACCACCAGGAGAGAAGACAGAGAGACAAAATAAACTAGCAAAGAATTATTGGATAATTCCAAATCCCGTATCTCTAGCTTTGCATAAGAAATGCTTTGCCTCATCAGAGGAATATACACAAGATATTACATAAATACATACATACATATACATATATATATATATATATATATATATATATATATATATACACAACATACAAATACTTACATATACGCAAGTATACACACATATATGTGTACGAGCACATGGAGTTTAGACAGGCAATTTAAACTGGTCATGTGTATGCATGCATATATATGTGTGTATACATGCATATATGTAAGTATTTGTATGTTGTATATATATATATATATATATATATATATATATATATATATATATATAATCCACTGCTGAAGGAAGCTTCAGGCTGTTGTGAGCTTAACTATACTAATTGTAATCCTATCCCTCCAGTTTAGCCAATTGCAGATTGGATGATAAGGTGCTTGCATGATTAGGTGGCCATTCACGCTGAGGCAGAATTTGAAATCAGAATCCAAAGAGGGTAGAATGCATATGGCAAAGCATGTCATCTAAGACTAACAAGTCTGCCAATCCATTATTTTGTACTGATACTTTATTGACCCCAAAATGATGAAAGATAAAGTTGACCCTGATTGCTTACTAAGTCAGGGTGTAAAGAGCCAAAATGAACAACACAAGCTATTCTATTCAGCAGTCTACTAACTCTGGGCCAATTTGCTGCCTGCCTGCCTGCCTACCTGCCTGCCTGCCTGCCTGCATGCATGTATGTATGTATGTATGTATGTATGTATGTATGTATGTATGTATGTATGTATGTATGTATGTATGTATGTATGTATGTATGTATGTATGTATGTATGTATGTATGTATGTATAGGGTCACTTTAATATTTACTTTACAGCATTGACTACTCTTTGCATTCATAGTTAAACAAAAAGAAGTGTGTATGTGTGTGAGAGAGAGAGAGAGAGAGAGAGAGAGAGAGAGAGAGAGAGAGAGAGAGATAGAAATTGAATTATATGAATTACTAGCAGAGATGCTCAGCATTGCACAGGATTAAATGGCATATATTTTGTATATATATTACATTTATGTTGAAACAGATGATACGGGAAAGTGCAGCATTGATGACAAAACATCTGTGGAGTAAATGATGAGCTAATTTGACTAAGTGACATGTGATGCCCCTGTTTGGAGTATTCCAGGCCGTAACCTGTCATGGAAATTTAGGGTGGAAGATATATGACTTTTGAATGCACCGAAAAGCTGTCAGTGGATATACTCCGTTGTAGCAGTCAGTGCTGCATCTAACACAAGCCATCATCTAAAGTTTTGACACCTACTTTGGGTTTGTTGTCCTACATCACTCATGAAGTAAATTTGGAGGAAGAGTAGTTGTTCATTTGTGGGTAACAGGGAACCAATGAGGTGATACACTTGCCCTTGGACTCTGAACATTGGTGTAATTCCATGTTCAACTATCTCCTTAGATGCACCAAATGATGTCGTTTGAAATGCAGAGTTGTATTGCCTGATATTGTTCAGAAAATCCTTTGACTGGATGTAAGTGCCATCCAGATCTATAAGAGGTTGAAGAGAGGCTGGTAGTGCTGACAGTGCATGCCATTAGTTTCATCTGGAAATTTGGGGAAAGTCTCATCTCCCTTCTGTATTGAGACTTCATAAAATGTGCTGCAGCATGCCTTTGCTGATCTTGGGAAAGTCCCATCTCCTTTCTCTCTTGAGATTCTTGCCTTCAGTTTTCTACAATCCTCTTTGCATTATAGTTGTTTCTGGAGAGATTATATCTTTTCTTTGGTGGCATCTTTCAATATTGATTTTATAGATATAGATTTTAAGAGCAAAGTTAAGATAGGATAAGTGAACCTCTGCACAGTTGCTTAATTTGCTAGAAAGAGGAACCAAATTTCATTCAAAGTACACTCTACTGTTTAAAAAAAAAAGAAACCTGTCAGATAATGTACTCCTAGATATACACTGTTTTAAAAAAAAAGAAACAAAACAGACAGGAAGGTCATGGCTGAAACACATTTCATCAAAGTCAACTGTGGCAGAATTTGAACTCAGAACAGGAATGTGACAATGTCATGCTACCAAATAGACAGAACTGTAAAGAATTTAAAGAATTTAGAATAGTTAGTTTTGAATTTGAATTAATTTCATTATTTTATATTCTGTTTTGTGTACTTCTATTTTATTTTTGTTTTATTGGATTCTTCATTTCTTTAAAGTGGAAGAATTAATTGACAATGCAAAAGAGAAATTGACAATGCAAAAAATAAACAAAGATGTTAATGACTCAGCTAAAGATTATTATTTGAAGGAAGAAATCGAAATTGCTTCACGAGATTTTGCTGTTTAGCAGCAAATAATTCCAAAATTCATTTATAATCTAAAACCTGTTTCTTTATAATCTCCTTCCAAATGTCTTTTATAAATCTACTTGAAATAAAACACATAATTGATTTCCTTCCAAGGAATATTAGAAATAAAGATATACATTAATGAAAAATGAAATTGAAATTCTATGGCATTCGTGCACATAAGACGTATTCAGTCAAAATCAAAAGGATTTTCTAAGTTCAAATCTTGCCAACGTTAGTGTTATCATTCATCTTTATGGGCTTTCTTTATTTATTGCTTAGTCAAGAAGGAAGGGCAGTCCCAATGACCAACGTCGAAGTCCCTAAGACTGGTGGAAGAGAGGGAGGATAGTATCCTCAACTGGAGTCTTAGCCAGAATACTTACAGCATATCTACTAAAGGAACCCAACGGCCAAATTGTGGTGTTCAACTGGGCAACAGTTTTAATCTATCACCCACATAATCCACAAGATTTGAACTCCAAACACAAAGAGTAAGAACAAATATCACAATGCAGTCTATCTGAAGCCCTATCAATTCCATCACCTTCATACTTACTTATCAACCCCTGAAAAATGGAAAGCAAGGCTAACCCCGGCAAAGAATCACAACAAATACCACAAAGCATTTCATCTAACACTCCAATATTTCCATCTATTCACAGCTAATATTGATTTAAAATGTTAGCACAAGGCCAGCAATATTGGAAGAAGGGATAAGTTGATGTAATTGACCCTAGCACTTGCTTGGTACTTATTTTATCAACCCTGAAGAGGTGAGAGGTAACATCAACCTTGACAGAATTTGAACTCAGAATGTAAAGACAGACAAAAAAACCACTAAGCATTTACCCCAGTGTGCTAATGATTCAGCCAGCTTGCAGCTCTAATTATTATTCTAACCACTGTTTCTGCTTGGCTACACACGTGTGCATGTGCACACACATACACACAAACACACACACATACACATGTGTTTTGCGGCCAAGAAATTAATGCAACAGAAATGGATAGCAGCCTTAAACAATGTTGCAGCTAATAATTCTTCTTATATATTAAGTGCACAAATATTTTGTCCTGTGAACTTGCCCGGCCTAGTAATGCAGGTATTTGGCTCACAATTGTAAGATTATGAGTCAGATACCTGGCCACATGTTGTGTCCTTAAGTAAGACACTTTATTTCATGTTGCTACAATTCACTCAGCTGGCAAAGTAGCAATTCAAATTAATTCAAAGGGCCAACCTTGTCGCATTCTGTGTGTCACTGAATCTCTCTGAAAAACTAGATTCAGATTACAAATGTCTGTGGAGCACTTCGCCATTTGTACCTTATTTCCTGAGCAAGCTGTTCCATTGATCGGATCAACTGGAACATCCGTCATCATAATTCAAGGACCAGAAGGATCTTTTTTACCACAGGAAAATAAATTTGCATAACATTGTGTTATGCAAGTCGGAGAGGATCTTGTTTACAATACTTTATGCTCTGAGTTCAAATCCTACCAAGGTCGACTTTACATTTCGTTTTTCTGAGGAAAATAAAAGACAAGTCTCCATAAGCTAACAAGGAGGAACCTTTACATAATGACCTGATCTGCTAGAAATAATAACCAAATATCCTTCAAATCATACTATACTGATTTAAACAAAAGTGGGGGGCACATTGGATGATGTGAAACTTGATACACTATCTAAAGCAAAGAAAAGCAGAGCATGGCTGGAAAGCTCTTGATAACAGGTCTGCTGAAATAGGGCTCCCTGGGGGCTAAACCACAGCAAAAGTTTCTTCAGAGTTGAGGAGGCCTTTACACTCTTATTCTGTTTTATAGGCATGGCTGTGTGGTTAAGAAGCTCGCTTTGCAGCAACATGGTTTTGGGTTCAATCCCAAAGTACAGCACCTTAGGCAAGTAATTTCTATTTTAGCCCCAGGTCAATGAATACCCTATCAGTGAATTTGGGAGACAGAAACTGCACAGAAGGCCATCATGTGTGTGTGTGTGTGTGTGTGTGTGTGTGTGTGTGTGTGTGTGTGTGTGTGTGTGAGAGAGAGAGAGAGAGAGAGAGAGCATGTTTTTGTCCCACTATTATTGCTTGGCAACCAGTGTTGGTTTGTTTACTTCGCTGTGATTTAACAGTTTGGCAAGAGACTGATAGAAAAGTACCAGACTTAGAAATAAGTACTGGGGTTGATTTCTTCAGCTAAATCCTTCAAGATGGTGCATCCCCCCCCCGCCCACATGTCTGCAGTCCAATGATTGAAACAAGTAAAAGATAAAAGATCAAATATAATCTGCCTATTGGTTCCCTGTTATTCCTTTGGGAAAACCATAAATGAAATCTCATAACAAGAACAGAATTTAGCAATTTTGTATTTTTTTAGTCCCAAATCAGTTATGAACAAGTAGACCTATGATTAAAAGCATTCTAACCATGACTATCCCAAGTATAGTGCATCTATATTATCTAATGTGTACTTTTATGAAGATAGTAGGGTGTGATTTGCGGGAGATTTCATTACTATTTCTAGCAGATTGAATGACCACACAGAGGCTCCTTTCTTAAATCATAATTTTCTTAATAGACTATAAATAAAGAAATATTAGTTACAGAAAATATCAACAGTTTGAATGTGAAGGAAATTTATTTTTTGAAAATTTTTCTCGATAATAATATTTGGCCTAGAGCACCATGTTCAGTTTAATCTAAGAAATCTGACAAAAAGAAACATTTTCCTTCCGATATATTATAGTGTTGGCCTACATCTAAAATCAATAGCAATATTGCCAAAGTTATTTTTATATCCTGTACAAAGTAAGTGAACATTGGTATCCGGAGAGCTACTCTTCTTTACAAGACATGTCAGAGCTGTTGTCTGCTATAAGTGTAATATACTCTAGTTCGTTCTAGAGGCTAAATGGAAATTCTTAAACATCTATTGGACATATTCCAAAAAACAGCCACGGCTTTTTGGCTGTAAGTGCACAAATGATGTAAATTGAACAAGATATAGTATTTATGGAATAACAAACAGCTCACTGACAAATAGATAGAAATTAAAGATGATTAAAAAGAAATAGTGCAACTATACCAATGTATAAAAATTAGAGTTAATTATATAATACTTCAGACTAATCATTAAGAAACTGACAGATTGAAAAACTTCAGATAAAATATACTAATTAGTTAATTACTAAAATTTTTATAATTGAGACATTTGTGATTATAGCTTTACATTCCCTTTCCCAATGCTAGCTTCAACTGACCGTCCATAAATGTCTCTAGTTTTATACATGAATTGGAGTAACTGATTATGTAATTCTCGTTTGCTAGATGTCTGCCCTAGACAAGATACAAGTGTCACTCCCCACCCACCCCCATGACAGTACGGTTCACATGGCTGGCTGGCTGGCGGTAACTTCTACAGATACAAACATTGTTGAACTCATTCAAAAACGGCAAACTGACTCATTAACAAACCTCTGCTCACCAACATCATATAACCTCGTTCTCTCTCTCTCTCTCTCTCTTTCTCCCTCTCCCCTTCCCTTTCTCTTCCCATCTCTCTCTGCCTTTCTCTCTGCCTTTCTCCCACTCTTTGTTTATCTCTCTCTTTCTTTCACTCTCCCTGGTAACAGGATTCTGCACCATGCCACACAAGCAGGAGAATCCAGTCCATGGCTGTCAGACAATTTCTGTGACCACATCACCCCCAACATCTGACCACGTAACTTTCCAGACTGCAAAACCCTGATTATGTGTGGGGCACAGTTGAACAAGGAGCCAACAAAACTCCTTATAACACCAAAAATTAACTGAAGGCAAGGATTATGTCAGCATTCACCACCTTAAACAAGGAGACCGTCCAGAAGAGTTGAAGGAGATTCTGAAGTCGCCTGGAGACCAATGGCGATTTTATTGAATAAATTTACCCTTTAATATTTCAAAATACTTTTATGTAATTTTGGTAAATATATCTGTTAAAATGAGATGTCAGTTTTATTTTCCTTTTTGTGCAATTTAGATGACACTTTATTCACCACACTCTCTATATGTATACATATACACCCACACATATAGATGTATACATATACACACATATATATGCGCACATGCACACACACACATATTATATATTTATATATATATCTTTATAACTATATATATATATATATATATACATATATATATATATATAGAGAGAGAGAGAGAGAAAGAGAGAGAGAGTTGATTCAAGGAGGTTATATCCCCATTAGGGATTAAATAATCCAAGGTACTCCACTAGTTAATCCCTATCATATAATGTGAAAGTCATTGATATATGTTAGGGATTATTGAAGTTATGTTTCCATTTTGTTCTTTTTTCTTTCAATATATATATATACACACACACACACACACACACACACACACACACATATATATATATATATATATATATATATATATATATATATATATATATATATTCATGGCTCGCAGGATGGCCTGCTGTGCTAACCTTGGATCATAGAGTGACCCACTGTTCTTGAGGAGACCTATTGAGTCAAGTATGTCAACATCAAAATAAAAATCAAATGGAAATTGTAGTTAAGACACCCATGCCAGTGACACGTAAAAAGCACCATCCAAACGTGGCAGATGCCAGCACTGCCTGACTGGTGTCCATGTCGGTGACACGTAAAAGCACCAACTGATCATGGCCATTTGCCAGCCTGCTCTGGCCCCTGTGCCAGTGGCACGTAAAAAACACCCACTACACTCATGGAGTGGTTGGCGATAGGAAGGGCATCCAGCTGTAGAAACACTGCCAGATTAGACTGGAGCCTGGTGCAGCCTCCATGGCTTACCAGAACCCAGTCGAACAGTCCAACCCATGCTAGCATGGAAAACGAAGTTAAATGATGATGATGATGATGATGTAATAATTCTGCTTGTCATTGCATTACTTAGGCTGTCAGTAACGCTTTCACACAATTAGAGTAAAAGTGGGAGAAAGAAAAGTGGGAGAGAGAAAAAGAGGGAGAGAGAAGCGTCCATGATGTGAGGTAGGAGGAACATGGTATTTGTTACATGGTTAAAAAAGTTAGTTGAAGGTAGAGGAGGATCGTTCTGATGGTGAGGTTAAAGGCAGAGAGAAAGAGAGAGAGAGAGGAGGGGAAGAGATGGGAGAGAGAGGTGAGTGAATAGTGAAAATGGTTTTTTGGTTTAATTGAATTGTTTTTTGGTTTTTTTATATCACCTGTCACTTTATTCATAGACATAAGTGCAATTCCAGGACATTTTCACGCTTGTTTATGTAGCAGATATATATGCAACTCAACTAAAGGTTGTATCATATGTATGGCATTCTTTTTGTTTGTTTATGGGGGAAATGGAATATTTATTTGATGAGTACTGTGTCTTATGTCTAATAAGATAGTGCATAAAGTAATAATTGTATTCTTTTGCTTTTCAATGAGTAGCAGATGAACGACTATCTTTAGGTCTCACTAGTATATATATATATTATACACACACACACACATTTATATACACATGCATGCACACACATATATTAGAAACCATTCATTATAAATATGTTGGGATGTTTCCTTTTTGATAACGATAGCTGAAAGATAACATAAAGCAGAAGATATAACTATCCTAAGCAGGGTTGAAATCCACTAATTTTGATAATAATCAATTGATAATAATATCCATGATTATCATAATCAGCTTCCAGTGTGTGCATATATATATGTGTATAAATATGGCTAAATTACAGCATCAAAAAAGGTAAAAGTGTAGATAATTACCTGTTAATCCAGGTAAAAGTATAACTGTAGGACGCTTTGCTGGGTCAGGATGGTCTGGATTTTGATTTTCTAACCAATCTATTTGAATGCGACCACCATCACGGGTTTTTAAGATTTCACTGAGAAAAGAATGATTATTTTATTATAAAACAAATTTACATATCAGTATCATCATTGTTTAACATCTGCCTTTCAGGCTGGTATGGGTGTGTGTGGGCATGTATATACATACATACATACATACATACATACATACATACGTACATACATACATACATACATGCATGCATGCATGCATGCATGCATGCATGCATACATACATACATACATATATATATATATATAGGCGCAGGAGTGGCTGTGTGGTAAGTAGCTTGTCTACCAACCACATGGTTCCGGGTTCAGTCCCACTGCGTTGCACCTTGGGCAAGTGTCTTCTACTATAGCCTCGGGCCGACCAAGGCTTTGTGAGTGGATTTGGTAGACGGAAACTGAAAGAAGCCCATCGTATATATGTATATATATATATATATATGCGTGTGTGTGTTTATGTGTCTGTGTTTGTCCCCTAGCATTGCTTGACAACCGATGCTGGTGTGTTTATGTCCCCGTTACTTAGCGGTTCGGCAAAAGAGACCGATAGAATAAGTACTGGGCTTACAAAAGAATAAGTCCCGGGGTCGAGTTGTTCGATTAAAGGCGGTGCTCCAGCATGGCCGCAGTCAAATGACTGAAACAAGTAAAAGAGTAAAAGAGAATATATATATATATATATATATATATAAAATATTATTAGAGACAAAACCACTATTTTGCAAAACAAACAAGGAAAGACTTAATCAATACATAAAATTTTAATAAATAGTCAAAAAAACCGCCACTACAATCGTTTCTTGTCTTGATCGACAATCTTCAGGTGGACTTCCAATAATTCAGTGTCAAATTATGAAGTATTGATTAAGTCTTTCCTTGTTTGTTTTGCAAAATAGTGGTTTTGTCTCTAATAATATTTTATAATATTTTACTATAAAATCGATTTAATCCTAAATCTGATTTTTTCCCTGTAAATTTGGATTTATTCCCTAATATATTATATATATATATATATATATATATATATATATATATATATATATTGGAAAATGTGTTGTTGGTAATGCACCTAAATTTCAAAAACTCGTAAATGTTTAAAATACATTTATTTACATATATACCAAACTAGTTTCAACAATATTTTTTGTTTATCAATGGTAAAAGTTTAAAATTAGAAAAACATCTTTAAAAGTTTCAATGTTGACAAATTAAAATGTTTCAAAACAGATGAATTGAAATGTTCAAAATAGAAGGTGTAAGTCTGAATGTTCACAGCAGTCAATAAAATTAAAACTGTATATCAATTTGTTTGAATGTACAAAGTTCATTAATTTTTGTGGTGGTCGACAAGTCATACTGAAAAAACAAGTGTGAAATGAAAATAGTAAAAAAGGGAATTTGGTTTACAGTTTCTCTGATCCTCTTCTAGTAGATGCTTTCATTTGTAGTGGTATGTTTTGGGATCAGATGAATTTATGATTTTTTCCACGAGCAGATTTGATTTTTGATTCGTTAAAATACTGGTGACTTTTTTTTTCTCTTGGACAAGTTTATCATTCTGCTTGGTTGGTTTCCTTGTGGATATGGCCATAAGTCGTTCCGGTTGGTTGGTTCTCTTAAATGGTCATTTCCTTGTATTCACTGAAGTTCGGTTTTGGTTGGTCTGGAGTTAGGTGACACCAGCAACTGGTGTTTCTAGAATTTCATTGGACTGAAGGTGGGTGATGTCAACAACTGGTGTTTGTAAGGTGATTTGGAGTTGCGGTTTCAGAACCTGGGTGGAAGATTGTTACTAAAGTTTCTTAAAAGAATTTTTTTGTTGTTCCTGGTTGATTTTTGTGTTGAAATTGAGTCTTTTTCTGTTCTTTTTACTGCTTTTTCTTCTTTCTAAAGGATATTCAGCTATGGTTTACATTTTTTAACCAGTAGGGGAGACCAGGGCAAGTTGACTACAGGGACAAGTTGACACATTTTCTCTAGAGAAAATGCGAAACTACTTTCGGACAATTTAATGACATCATAGTAGTGCTGTTGGTATAAGCTTCCCCCTCATTTGATTTCGTCACCGTTGTGAGAGTTTGTCTGCTCCACGCAGACAACATTAGAAATATCCACTTGGTAAGTTATTTTCAACATTTTTGATAATTAGTTATTTTGGATATTGTTTAAGACTGCATTATGTGTATTAAACCTTAAGGAGTTAGTAAAATATCTCTCACGACCCTATACAAATGGATTCTTGCGAAACCCTAGTGGTTTTCTCCCAGTGTTTACATTTACGAGGAAAATGGAGTCGGGGCAAGTTGACACATGTAAACAGGAGAACATTGACACAGTGTGTCAGCTTGCCCCAGCCTTTGATAAAGTTGTTGTAGGTTGCTTCCATTGATTCACAGATTGTGTCTCTCCCATTTTAACTCAGAGTGTTTGCTATTTGATTCATGTCTGGTACATTGGATCAATTCATTGAGTAATTTATGTATTGCTTGCTATAGTTTTAGATCAGCTATCTTTATCTATACCAACCTATTCTATCTTTATACCGCTACCTATTTAGTCAACAGCTTGTATACTACCTCAGCTTTGTAACCTGTACCACTGATATATAAACATGAAGTTATGCCGTGACCAGGCATGCTTGAAACTAAAAAGTAGGTAAACACTCAGAGCTTCGTTTTGCTTTCACTGTTGGATTATGCAATGAGCTAAATTGCTTTTTTTTCTCCCTCTCTCTCTCTTTACAGACCTCGATCTACAATTGTCATGGTGCGACACTACAAATGCAAAAGTGAGAGGGCAACCCTTCCACAGGATGTAATTCAACAGGTCCAAGCTCGTGTCATCTCCTTGCAGGAAGCTTCGAGAACATTCGGCATCCCTTTAAAATCTGTCTTGCTACTGCACCAAGGCCACTGAAGCAAACAACAACAACCACAGTCTTAGTGGATACAAAAAGCCACGGCAAGTTCTCACCGACGAGTTTGAAAATCAGTTAGAGGCTTATGTTTTGGCTGCCGCAGAAATTTACTATGGGTTTGCTCCAAAGGATGTGCGGAAATTGGCTTTTCAGATGGCAAAGGCACATGGATGTAATATCCCTCCAACCTGGCATGAGACAGAAATGGTAGGAGAAGACTGGTTCTCTGGATATCTTCGACACAAGAATTTATCCATAAGAAGTCCACAGGCAACAAGCTTGGCACGAGCAAGAAGTTTCAACAACACAAATGTTGCTATGTTTTTCATCCAACTTGCTGAGGTGATACTTTGGTATAAATTTGATCCATTCAATATCTACAACATGGATGAAACTGGCATAACAACTGTGCAGCGCCCCGATAGAATTATTGCCAGAAAAGGAACAAAGCAAGTGGGAAAAATGACAAGTGCAGAGAGGGGAACCCTGGTCACATTGGCATGCTGTGTAAATGCTGTTGGAAACAGCATACCACTGTTTTTTGTTTTTCCCAGGAAGAACTTTAGGCCACATTTCCTGAACAATGGACCATCAGGCAGTGATAGAGGTGCTAATCCATCTGGTTGGATGTGTGAAGAGCAGTTTGTGAAATTCCTTCAACACTTTGTGAGGAATGTGAAATGTTCAAAGCAGTCACTGTGCCTTTTCTTGCTGGACAATCATGATTCCCACCTTAGGATCGAGGGGCTGACTTATGCATCAGACTTGTCCCAGTATCGGGGCAAGTTGACACATTTAAGTGGTCTTAGAAAATGCACAAAATATAAATCCAGACAATAAGCAGATGAGATCTCTAGCTTTGTAAGTCTTCTGCTGTGGTTGCTTTATGTGTGTAACACAAGATGCAGCAGAATACATTGAATGGTGTTGCTCTGTCAGTGAAAATGTAAAGAATGGAGTCAACTGACCCCGGTCTCCCCCATGTTTCCCTTATTTAAATGGAATTGGGTTGAAGTGCTTCCAGTGCACTGAGAGAAGGGGAAAATTTGGTATTTAGGGTTTATGCCTATGGAGCATTGGTCTAGGTGCTTGCTTACGGGAATTTTCCTAGTAATGGGGTCCCGGATTTTACTATTTTATTCATCTATTTGTCTTTTCACCTTGTGCTGTATTGAACACTTGATGTGGGTTTTAGAGTCAGAGTTTGACTGCTATTTCAAGCATGGTGGTATCTCTTGGATACCCTTATTTATAATAATATATATTTATGTATGTGCACACACATGTGCATGCACATGCACACACACACACCCACAGACACACACACACACACACACACACACACACACACACACACACACACACACAATAAACATAGGATGGTCATGGCTGTAATGCCTTTAAATACATTCTGAACTGACAAAAATATTTTATCCAAAAATTATTTATTATTCTTTATTTTTTTTATTTAATTATTTATTTTAATTTCAGTCTAATTTCAACTGGGGACACACTGGGGTACCACCTTCAAGGATTTTCATTTTTCTATCTGCCCTTCTACTTTAGCATTACTCAACCTAAGGGTGTAGTAAAAGACATCTTGCCCAAGTTGTTGTACAGTGGGATCAAACTTTGATCTACAAGTTTGTGAACCTTTTGACCTTGAACCTTTGCCTTTGACCAGCAAACTTCATAATCACAGAGCCATTATCACTTAATGAACTCTTGCTGGATTTTAATCATAATTAGCAGCAGACCAGGAAAATTCCTAGTGTTTTGAGCCCAGAAGAGGTAACATATACATCAGAGAGAGAGAGTTAGAAATTAGGCAGGCTTCAGTGTGATCCTGATCAATTTAGATCAGTGAAGAATATTTGATGGGATTAACCTTAATTGCCTGGCAACTGTACTGAAAGCAGTTGGATTTAGGCCCATTTTTAGAGTCTGGATTGCTGTAATGCAGAGAAGCATCTGCTTGGTGGTCAATGTAAATGGCTGCCTCCTGAAACTGTTTCATGTTGCATGCTTGGTCCACAGGAATGCTGCCCTTTCATATCTGATTCTGAACATGCTGGCTTCCAAACCACTGCTGCAGAAGCTAGAGTTGTTGAAGGACAGCCTTATTTAAATAGGACAGGAAGGCCATGCTGATGGTATGTAGACGACATCACCATCATGGTATCAAGTACTACCCAAGTGGAGGCAGATAATACTATTCTGAAGGAATATAAGGTGGTGGCAGGGACAAACATGACCCAGACATGGATTTGGTGGATTTGTAGCTAGGCAACCGGAGAAGTAAGTCAATAGCCTTTGATAGAATCTGGAGGTGTTGAACCAATGCACTGATTAAATACTTGAGGTCTGATTCAGCCCTGACTTTCATGTGGACCACAATAGAAATGAGATAAGAAGCAGGGAGGAGGCAGTCTTACTCAGAAATGGGCTGAGAGGAAGCAATCTGTAAAAGTTTTCACCAAGCAGCAAACACTTCCACAGCCTTTGTCATTGTTTGTCACTTAACAGTTGTGCCTCGTCCCAGTTTCTGACTGATAAGATTAATATATATATATATATATGTGTGTGTGTGTGTGTGTGTGTGTGTCTTTGTGTATCTGTGTTTGTCCCCCCCCCACCATCACTTGACAACTGATGTTGGTATGTTTACATCCCTGTAACTTAGTGATTCAGCAAAAGAGACTGATAGAATAAGCTTAAAACGTTTTCAAGCACTGTATCTGAATGTAATGATTAAATAAAAAGAGTAATTAAGAACAAAATTCATTGAATTAAAAAAAGGGAGATGAAATAACTGTGAAGTAATATGTCAGATGTTGTTATTTTGACCAAGGCTAATCCTGAATGAACAAACTTTGGATCAAATGCATTCCAATCATGACTATGCATCCTTTTTCAGAAAATGCCTCTAAAACTACATTTATCCATTATTTTTTTAATATGTTAGGGTGTAGTTTGATGGAAATTGTTTGCTATTTCTAGCATGTCAAGCAACCACACAGAGGCTCCTTTTTTGGCTTAGCAACACATCAGTTTCATAATCCAAATATATTAGAAGTACTTACCTTTGGTAAGGAATATGAGGAGAAGATTTTAAAATTGTCCGAACGATTGTTTGTGCTCTTGCTTCAAAACACCAAAATGTTGGCCAGAACTTTTCGTGTAAAATTGGGCAGTGTTTTGTAATGAATTTTAAAAGTTTTTCATCTCCACAAACCAGCTGGGGTTTCTAGAAAAGACAAAATCACAAAAACATAGTAAAATAAATTTAATTTATTTTAATAATATATCAACAAAAATAACAGAAAAATAAAATTGAAATATTAGTTTTTATTTTGATATAAACACAAGACTATAATGTTTCTATAAAAATGTATTTTCTCATTTCTATATATTGAAATGAAAAGACATAATCAGTCTTGCTGTAAAATAATTGTTTACTGACTTGGTGGAAGGGCAGCATACGTCACATTATAAAGGACCTCCAAGATTAATGGGGTAAAAAGGAGATCTTGTCATTCTCACATGGAACACCTAGTCCAAACGTTTGCATAAAAGTGAATTCCAGTGAAGAAATTCACAAACCAGATGTGGATGTTGTCTAAGT